>NC_088295.1:17236937-17337273 GCF_032854445.1 Liolophura sinensis
AATAGCAGTCTGGCCTATATCTCCATTAATACTGCACATACAGACATTATACGTGGTACATTAATGACACTCAATGCGGACAATCACGTGATGTCAATAACTTTCGATTGTGACACCAGGGTGCGCTTCTGTGAATAGCAGCCTGGACCATATTTCCATTAATACCACACCTACAAACATCATACTTGGTACAAGAATGAGATTTAAAGCGGGTTGTCACATGATGCATATAATTTCTGATTCTAACACCAGGGGGCGCTCATGTAAAAAGGAGTATGAATAGTGGTCTGGCCCATATCTGCATAAATACTGCACCTAAATACATAATAAGCGAACTATCATGTGATGTCAATAAATCCTGATTCTAACACCAGGGGGCACTTCGGTGAATAGCAGTCTCAATAGCAGTCTGGCCTATATCTACATTAATACTGTACCTACAGACATCATAGTACATTTATGACACGTAATACGGGCTATCACGTGATGCCAGTGATTTCTGATTCAGACAGATGGAGGCACTTCTGCGAATAGCAGTCTGAATAGCAGTCTGGCCCACATCTCTATTAATACTGCACCTACAGACATCATACTTGGTACATCAATGACACTTATTGCGGCTATCAGGTTATGCTAATTATTTCCGGTTATGACACCAAGGGGCGCTTGAGTGAATAGCAGTCTGAATAGCAGTCTGGCCCATATATGCATTAATACTGCATCTACAGACAGACATTATACTTGGTACTCTGATGACACATAATGTGGACTATCACGTGATGCCAATATTGTTCGAACCTGACACCAAAAAGCGCCTCTCTAAATAGCAGATTGGCCCATATCTCCATAAATTTTTGCACTACAGACATCATACAATAAATGTATTAGTACAATAATGCGACATAATGCTGGCTATCACGATGGTTCCAATAAATCCCAATTCTGACACAAGAGGGCGTTTCTGTGAATAGCAGTCTGGCCCATATATCCATGAATACTGCACCTACAGACATCATACTAAGTACCTTAATGGCACTTATTGCCGGCTATCACGGGATGCCAGTATGTCCCGATTCTTACAGCAGAGGGTGCTTCTGTGAATAGCAGTCTAGCCCATATATCCATAAAAAACTGCACCCACAGACATCATAATTGGTACATTAATGACCCTAATG
Source organism: Liolophura sinensis (assembly GCF_032854445.1). Taxonomy (NCBI): domain Eukaryota; kingdom Metazoa; phylum Mollusca; class Polyplacophora; order Chitonida; family Chitonidae; genus Liolophura; species Liolophura sinensis. Next base: position 17,238,113 of record NC_088295.1, read on the forward strand.
CTGGCTATCACGTGATGCCAATAATTCTTGATTCTGACAGCAGGAGGCACTTCTCTGAATAACATTCTGGCCCATATCTCCATTAATACTGCATCTACAGACATCATACGTAGTACAATAGTCACCCTTAAAGTGGGCTATCACGTGATGCCCATATTTCCCGATTCTGAGACCAGGTAGCACTTCTGTGAATAGCAGTCTGAATAGCAGTCTGGTCTATATCTCCCTTAATACTGCATTTACACACATCATACTTGATGACATACTTGATGTAACTTAATGGGAGCTTATCGCGTGATGCCAAAAATTCCCCGTTTTTATAGCAGAGGGCGCTTCTGTGATAGCAGTCTGAATAGCAGTCTGACGCATATGTCCGATAACACTGCATCTACACACATCATACTTGATACATTGATGACACCTATCGGGGCCTATCACGTGATGCCAGTAATTTCCGATTCTGAGAGCAGTGGGCGCTTCTGTGAATAGCAGTCTGAATAGCAGTCGGTTCAATATCTTTATTAGTACTGCACCTAAAAACATCAAACTTGGTGCATTTAATCACACTTACTACGGACTATCACGTGATGCCAATAACTTCCGATTATGACAGCATGGTGTGCCTTATGTGAATAGCAGCCTGAATAGCAGTCTGGACCATAGCTCCATAAATACTGCACCTACATACACCATACTTGGTTCAATAATGACACTTAACGCAGGTTATTACGTGATGTCAATAAATCCTGATTCTAACAGCAGTGGGCAATTCTGTAAATGGTAGTTGTGAATAGCAGTCTGGCCCATGCCTGCATTAAAACTGCACCTACAGACATCATAGTACATTTATGACACCTAATGCGGATTATCACGTGATGCCAATAATTTCCGGTTATGACACCAGGGGGCGCTTTTATGAACAGTACTCTGAATAGCAGTCTGGCCCATATCTCCATAAATGCCGCACCTACAGACGTCATACTTGGTACATCAATGACACTTAATGTGGGCTATCAGAGTCTTCTGTGAATAGCAGTTTGAATAGCGGTCCGAATACCAGTCTGGCCCATATCACCTACAGACATCATACTCCGTACAATATTGACACTTAATGTGGTCTATCATGCAAATGATAATAATTTCCGATTCTGACACTAGAAGGCGCTTCTGTGAATAGCAGTCTGAATAACATTTTGAGCCCTATCTCCATTAATACTCCACCTACTGACGTCATACTCGGTACAACAATGATACTTCATACGGGCTATCATGTCATGCATAAAATTCCCGATTCTAACACCAGGGGGCGCTTATGTGAATAGCAATCTGAATAGCAGTCCGGCCTATATCTCCATTAATACTGCACATGCAGACATTATACGTGGTACATTAATGACACTCAATGCGGACAATTACGTGATGTCAATAACTTTCGATTGTGACACCAGGGTGCGCTTCTGTGAATAGCAGCCTGGACCATATTTCCATTAATACCACACCTACAAACATCATACTTGTACAAGAATGAGATTTAAAGCGGGCTGTCACATTATGCATATAATTTCTGATTCTAACACCAGGGGGCGCTCATGTAAAAAGGAGTATGAATAGTGGTCTGGCCCCATATCTGCATAAATACTGCACCTAAATACATCATACTAAGTACAATAATGACACTTAAAGCGAACTATCATGTGATGTCAATAAATCCTGATACTAACACCAGGGGCGCTGAAAAGCAGTATGAATAGCTGTCTGCCCATATCTCCATAAATAATGGACTATGTATTGCTTGTGAAGTGATGTTTGTGTATGAAGTATGTTTATTTCTTAAAGCGCCAATGCCAGTTTACAGATCAGTTAACAGTTGGGCTACTAGTAACTGCTGATTTTGACGCCACCTGGTGTTGGATGTCAAGACTTTTATCGCCAATTTTTAACGTTTGGAAAGTTGTGTTTAATTATCAATTCTGAACAATGTGTATCTGTAACACTTTATTTGAGAGATTTCTATTGTCCATAGGGAAATTATAACTAAATTGTTTGAGATGGTTAAGTCTTTAAAGCGAGTAAATAAATCTGGTAACAGTCTAGTTCAAAACACAAGTCTGGCGTTAGCAGACATTTGACGTCAAACCATTTCACGCCCTTTTGTACGGTGTGGAGATTTTTTAATATCAAGTATGTGTATTGGTAACATTTTTGTATATATAAATTTGTGTTTTCCAGACAAAATAGTGGTTTTTCTCTTTTAAATTGGTTGAGAATCTGAAAACAGTGAACAATTTTGTTAACAATTTAAATTTGGTTAACAATTTAGTGTGATTTCAGATGTCATCGGAGGTTAAAACGTTTGACACCCTTTGTGAGGGGCTGGAAAGAGGTGTTTATGTATTTGGGAGATTTTTTGTAGGAAATAAATGACTTCTAGGCCTTGTAAAGTGATGTTTGTGTATGAAGTCTGAGATCTGTATGTATATTGCTTAAGGCGTTAATGGCGTTTTACAGATCAGTTAACAGGTATTTTGATGCCACCCAGCGTCGGATGTGTGCCTGTATTAAAAGTTGTCAATTTCAAATTGGTTAAGTCTTTTTGCTTAAGTCTTTAAAACCAGTAAATAGTTCTGTTAACAGCCTAGTTAACAACTCAGTCTGACGTCAGCAGTCATTTGACGTAAAAGCATTTCACGCCATTTTGTACTGGTTTAGGCGTAAACGCCGGTTAAAACATCCCTCAACAGTTCTGTAAACACTTCAGTGGGACATCATCCTAAAGCTTACTGGTGAAGGCGTTAAGGCTAATTGACAGTAGAGTTTAGAGTGGATATAAAAGGTCTGTTTGTCTTCACTGACGTCGGAAGATTAGAATACTGGCGCCTAACCATATATACATAGTATTTTATCTGTAACACTGTTCATAATAGAAAAACAAATTTCTGTAAGACAATAATGACTTGTAGGGCTTTTCAAATTGTGTTCATGTGTTGAGAATTCGGTAAACATTTCAGTGTGACCTCACATTAGGGTATATTAATTCAGGCGTCATAGCCAGCAAGCAGTTTACTCATTGGTCAACAATTTAGTGTGACGTCATCTAACGTCGGACGTTAACGATTTCTCAAGTAATTTTTTTAGATTGGCAAAGTGGTATTGGAGGACCATTTTGAACGTGTGCGTATCTGTAACATATTGTTCAATTAAAATACATTTTCCATAGAAAAAAAAATAATGGATACCATTTTAAATAGGTTAGAAGGAAACGGCATTCATACATGGCTGACAGTGGATATAGGGTTACCTGGTTTAATTCTCCTAGCCTTCATCACTCTTGAACAAATCTTCCATACTTAATATTTAGTCCAGTATAGAAAAAATTCTGTAATCCCTCGTTGCCACCTGGCGTTAGAATTATTGACACCACGTGATAGCCCGCATTAAGTGTTATTAATTAATAAGTGTGATGTTTGTAGGCGCAATATTAATGGAGATATTGGGCAGACTGCTATTCAAGCTGCTATTCACAGAAGCGCGTCCTGGTGTCAGAATCGGGAATTTTTGGCATCAGGTGATAGCCCGCATTAAGTGTCAATGATGTACCGTGTATGATGTCTGTAGGTTTAGTATTAAACGAGATATGGCCCAGGCAGCTATTCAGACTGATATTCTCAGAGGTGCCCCCTGCTGTCAAAAGCGGGAATTATTGGCATCACGATATGGCCTAATATATAATTTGTAGAGATAATGACTTATCCCTGTTGAATAGCTAACCGCTAACTGCGAACTGCAGCCTGCTTTTCAGAGTGCTATTCACAGAAGCGCCCTCTGCTGTCAGAATCGGGAATACTGTGCATCACGTGATCGACCGCATTAAGTGTCATTAATGTACCAAGAATGATGTTTGTAGGTGTAGTATTATTGGAGATATGGGCCAGGTTGCTATTCAATTATATGCATGACATGATAGCCCGCATTAGGTGTCATTCACGTACCGAGTATGATGTCTGTAGGCGTAGTATTAATGGAGATATGGGCCAGACTGCTATTCACAATGCTATGCACAGAAGTGCCTTCTGGTGTCAAAATCAAAATTATACGCTTGACATGATAGCCCACATTAAGTGTCATTGATGTACTGAGTATGGTGTCTGTAGGTGTAGTATTAATGGAGATATGGGGCAAACTGCAATTCAGGCTGCTTTTCGAAGAAGCGCTCCCTGTCGTCAGAATTGGGAATTATTGACATCACGTGATAGCCCGCATTAAGTGTCATTAATGTACCAAGTATGATGTCTGTAGGTGCAGTAATAATGGCGATATAGCCCAATACATAATTTATAGAAATAATGACTTGTCCCTGTTGAATAACTAACCGCCAACTGCGAACCGCAGTGGAAGTTATTTCACGTGTGTAAAAACATGAAGCAACATCAACAAACAACACGTACCGCTCAGATGTTATTACAGGGGTCAGTTCCACGTCGAACAGGTCATGACAAACGGGGTTTTGTCACCAGCATGACAAGCTGTTGCTATTAGGCTGTCTCTTTTAAATCTTAGATTTATGAATTGATTTTTGGTTCATTTTCTAAACATATCTTTCCGCGTGTCTGTTGGGTTGCCATTAGCAGATGTTGTCGTCTCTATGCTCCCCACCGCCTAATATGCCGAAAGATGCGATCAACACATGATGTTCACACATGACCAACCAGCTGCTCAAAATAGCAAACTGGTGAGAAAAAACTAATCACAAAATATTTTGACGTCAGTAGGCGATTTCCTGGATGTGAAAAATTGGGCAGATGCCTCCAAAGGGAAACAGTACATTTCAGTAATGTGTGAAAGAAATCCTTTTTGTCTCTCTTCTGTATGTACTTTCTTGCCTCTTTCTGCTTCAGCGTAACCAAAAGGCTCCACGTCTGTCAGTCGAGGATGTTCTTACTTAGAAACTGTGATGCTTCTTGTTCTCCAGGAATTTCTATATTACATGTACAAAGATTTACATATCGCTTCTAATAGGGAGAAAGTTCTAGGTGCGGTCATTATTATGCAAAGCAATCACAAACTGTGTTAGACAGTAAATAACACTTCTTCGTTTAGCAAGCACTCCAAAATTTCAAAGGTGTTGAAAACAGTTGTCAGTTAGTTTCCAGCTGTTTTTCATTTAACCTTAACTATTCGGGTAAGAGGTGGGGAGCATACGATAAAATAGTTAGGGTGTAATAAAAAAATGGGCTATTCATCTGATTTATCATTTCGACGTTGCTAAATCTTATTACGAACTCTTTGATGGGCAAAAATTACAGCAAAGTTACAGCGCTAAAGTTATGAAGCAGTGGTAAAATCTCTGTCAATTTGGAACATTTGCACGGTTGTAACAAAAAACAAACTGTTCCTCAATGTGCGCTTTTCATTTCCTCAAAGCGGATTTATCACCACTCCTGCCTGTACGCTTGACTGCGAAACATCCCTGGGGTACCTTAATTGATAAGGAATACACAGTTCCTGAGATAATACAAGACGTAAGTACCCCTAACAGTACAGACTCATAAACTATTCATTTTCTGACAACCACTTGGCCTTTACTCTCGGCGGGTGTGGACTGATATGGCTGTTGATACGAACCCGCTTAACCCGCATCAGATAGCAGAAAGTCATCAGCCGTCAAGACTTCATCTAACCTCTACGCATAGTCACTTAGTACAGCTTACGCAAAGTCGGCAGTGGATGTTGAAACCATGTTCGTGGGCAAAATATTATTGGAAGTGTTCGATTTCTGACCCAAATGATAAAAGGACACGTTTTTGCTATTAGCCGTGTTTGAGTGAAGCGAGTTACCTCTCAAATTAAAACATTCAAGCGGTATTGCGTGAGCGTTCTGGTCGATTATGTTGAAAATTTTGTCACAGTTCTCCACACAGAATACCTGAATAACATGTACACGTTATCGGGCTTAAGTGCTTTTATCAAGTATCTTCTAGTCTTGTAATGTAACGCTTCTGGAATAAATTTAAGGAAACTGGGGAACCTGAGTTGAGTTCAAAGTACAGTAATGTTGCCTAAGTGATGTCAGTCTAAACGAAACATCAAGAAGCTGTCATTCACTAGCAAGGCAAAAAGCAGATATCAGCTTACAGATTAGCGGAATGTGATCAGCCTTTCTTGTTTTATCGTACGAAATTCAATGCGAAACTGTATATAGAGTAAATTTATTTGACACCGTCTCACAAATGAACCATCACGTCAAACAGAATTATTCTGCAATGATCAGCTTGAACACATTATTAGTATAAACTTTGATTGATTGCATGAGAGAATAAGGTTCAATAAATGATTTTAAATGATTTAATGTTTTGTATTTTACCGTGGTTAAAGCAAGTATCATGGGCTGACAAGATATTGGAGGATAATTCACATACCGAACTGAATATCTCAATTATGCTGCCATCATATGATACGTGGTAGAACAAAAGCTGAGAGAAGATGAAGGCGATTAAGCGCCTGATGTCATGCAGGTGACGTCAGTCAAGATATGAACTAAGCTGATGGTAAACTGTGGCTTTTATCATGCATAATTAATATCTCTCTGTACTGGACTTGAGCACGTATGTTTTTTAATGTGTAAGGCGAACTGACATATGCAGGTGGGCATGAAGCCATTGGCACGCAGTTGTTAGATCTGGAACCAAACTAGTAAGGTAAAGTGTGAAAAGTGTCTGGTGCCCAGGGCACGAGGAGAACGGATATATGCTAACTTTCCCACGGTTTAGCGCTAGTGTGTGTGGTGACTTGTAGCATGTGTTGGATCCAATCCTGGTCCAGGGTGGCTGCAATCATCGGCCCCAGTGCAGACAATCTAGCCATTGATTTCAGATAACCCGTGTGGCTAGGTGGACGGATCGCTCGGGAAGAACGTATCACGAGAAGCCGACAGCGTTCGTGTAATTCAGAACGGCCGTAACCTTACACGTGCCATGTCGACACGGAGGCAGAGAAAGTTTTCCTTTACCGGATCGGGAGCTACCTGGCTTAGATGGCCTTCGTGTCGACTTGGTGATTTTCAAACTCAACCCTGTAGACCAAACAATGTCTTTTGTATTGCATATAAGAGGGCGTTGAGAAAATAGCCTTCCCCCAGACAATAGAGTGTAAATGGACAAACATACGGATTAAGCTACAGTACACAGTCTGGTCTCAAACGGCTTTGGAGGGACCAAAACAAACTGGTAAGTCCATTGTTAAAATGTCTCCATATTAAGTATAAAGAAACCTTAACTGCTTACATGTCCCTTTATATCATTTGTTTTGTTTTCCTTATTCTAGAATCTAAACATAAAAATACTCCATGTCATCCTCTCATCCTTATGTCCCAATAAATATACAATGAGCTATTTTCAGCTATTAATGTATCTGATTTTTCCGAAGCAATACATTCACAGCGGTCTCAATTTCATTTCTCGTTTTGCATAAATTTTGTCAAAGTGTAGACAGTATATGGCATTTGCCTCACTTCTTAAGGTAAATAGTAATATAGTTTCTTACCGTTGGTTGTTGTTCACGCATTTAATGACATTTTTATTGGCAAAATTATATGCAAAATTTTATTTGCACGTGAGAAGTAATGTTTTCTTTATTTGGTATACTACGTGGTAGTGTCATTGGCAATAGCAAGCAATAAGCGCGTAAAACTTTTCTGAGTTGACCTGAGGAGTATTTGCCCACCTGTGTGCTCTTTGACATTGCCTGATAAGCAATCTTCAGAGATGCTTTAAGAAGTGTTTTGCTTATCAGTACGTCTCACTGCCAGTAATTGAAAACATACGTCTTCTCGTAATTTTCCTCCGAGCGTTACCAAACAGTGACTTTTCTTCCTTAGGGCTGTCTCAGGCCAGATACCTGGTTCATTCCACTGATAGGAACGTAATGCTTCACTGGGAATTCAAGTCGCTTCCTTCGGGCAATGAGGTCATTTACAGAGGCTAGCTGTAAAGTTTGCACACTAATACAGGGCAGGGTTTAATATCCGCGGAGTAGATATTCTCTCGCATTTTCTGAGGCAGCTGGGAAATGACAAGTTGTTCGCACAGACTTGTCTATCTGAGAATCCCTTTGTAATATCGTTTGGCGTTAGCATCTGTATAAACATCGCATACATGTGGTTTGTATCGGTATCCTGTGAGCCATAAACATTGGGTGAATGGGAAGCGAGGAAATGATGTATTAGTTATCATCAACATTCAAGGTAAACTAGGACAAGCAAGGGCTGATACAGAAAAGTTCACCGTAACCATCATACTGCGGAAAGTAAGTTCTTTAATTTTGCTAAATCCAGGATGTGTTTCATTTATTTTCCCCCCGATTTCGTTGGCTTCTTTTCATTCCTGTTGCATTGTTCTCCTGCATTGTAAGTAACTGAGGACAATCTTAACACAGGCTTCAGTTTCCAATACTCGATTCCAAGACTGAATGCATCTTGTCACTCACAGGTAAATTAGAACTTGTTGAATAAATGAGTATAAAGAAAGCTGAGGTCGAAGTATTATCCTGTTCTCTTGAATGACTGTTGAGACCTGGGATAACCATGCGGGTGAGTGTGTTCCTAGCCATGTCTCCACATTTATTTCCGATGTTTCAGATATATTACATTTGGATAACGACATAATTTCCTATTAATTTTTGCTATGGTGGCTTTGCATGCCAAGCTTACCTGAAAGATATCGAAGGCCTAATAGCGAGATCACAGGATGTCCCCAAGCCGTTGATAGTTTCATCCTTGACAACAGAACAACGCAGTCGCTCAGCCGCATGTATATATGGACTATACATAGGATCTAATTATTACAGGTTACGATGTAATTTACTTGCACAAACGTTGGTTCAAACTTAGGTGCCACATTTGAATTTAGGATCTGTTAAATGTTAATTGTATAACAGCTTTTCATTTAATTAACTATTTCGATAACACACTTGACTTGACGTCCTTGTTATCTTAGCTATTAGATTACTTCATGGTGATATTTTCGTTCAGATTTAATGTGTATACCGAACAATATGATACGATGTACATCGTGTCAAATTCATCTTGAAAAATTTAATGCGCGCGAGGTAATTCTTGCAGAAGTTTCGGCAAATATCTTTAACATTGCATGCATTGTTCATTTGCTGTCTCATTGTCAACAGTGCATTGACATTAAGACTTCCATCTGTGTTGTGCACTTTACTCCTAGTCTACTTAAGTGGAAATCCTATACAATATTTTCAATACTGAGTCGTGTGGTACCAATTTTCGGCCACTGTATCCCTCTGCCTCACATCTACTGTAATTGCATGTACAGCAATACGTGTTTCAAACAGATGAACGATTTTGTTCAAAATTTCTCAAACCAAGGACGAGGGTACTTGTTTTGGTATAATACAGCTTACCGCATGAGCCGTACAGCCCCTAGCTACGCTGCGTCGCAGTAGAATTGTAATAGCCGTATACCGCAGACATGGGATGCCGTTCAGGAACCGCAGTTGTCATGTAAACCACATGTAGGCTGTGTCTCAGTAATAGTCGTGCTACATCTGGCGTTCAGTCACTGCAACTCTCGTATGTATATGTATGTATACTTGGGGTTTAACTTCGTACTTAACAAGTTTTCAGTTATATGACGAGGAGTTATTCGTGTATGTACATATACTGAGTCCATGCCGTCAAAGTGCTGCCAACACCGAAGTAAGTATCATGCCAAAGACACTAGACATGGCACCCCATCAAGTCACTCTATAGACAGGAACCGACCAGTTTCCTTTATCTAACCTCTCAGTGTTGAGCGCCAAGCGAGGCAACAGCAAGTACCATTTTTAAAGTCTTTGGTGTGACCTTGACCCAGGTTTGATCCCGGGATCTTTCAACTTCGAGGCTGACGCTCGAGTCACTAGGCCACCGAAGCGGTTCGCAACACTGGTGCACTCCCATGCTAGGACTGCGAGTGTATTCGTACATCCTCGTGCTGGGCTGTGACAGTACCACAATAGCCGTTCACCATCTAAGCTTGGTAAAGCGTCCGCTTCGGGAGGCGGCAGATCCAGGGTCAATCCTGGGTCGAAACACACCTAAGACCTTAAAAGAGAAAGTTGTAACTTCCTCGCTTGGCGTTCAACATGAAGAGGATAGTGCAACGGCTGGATGACCCCTTTCAGTATAATGACTCGGGCGTGGTGATTTACTTGCCTTTGGTAAGTCGTCTCAGTGAAACAGCACTAGATAAAAAAGCTGTTAAAATCCGCCCTGCAACAAGGAGGCACATCACATGCACTCTAAGGACTCCGTCGTCGTGGGACTGAAAAATTGTGAAGTATGACGTTCAACCCCAAACACTAACTGACTCACTATCTAGGCTATTAAGGTAAACCTGTTCAAACATTTGAACAGTGTCCTGTTGTTGAAATGTTCTTGCGTGTTGCACTAAGTCATAAGTAAGAACAGTGTCATTGTTAGGATTATGGGCAACACAGACTTTATCACCGGGATTTTCGCCTGAGAGCAGTGAATTGACATTTGTGTGCTTCTCTACGCGAGCCAAATACTCTCATAGTGTAGAAACACGTGCTCTTGTCCAAAAAGAAAACCTCCATTAAAGATTGTAAAGGAATACACGGTGTTCTGAGAGACAGTTACTGCATGGAATGTAGTAAAATTTCATATTTGCATTTTCAATGAAATCTTATTAAGAGTACCAGTACAATGAGTTAATCGCCTGATAAGATGGAAAAGTGGAACAATTAGCAGTGTTTAAAACTGCACCGGTGATAGAACATCCAGGACGTGAGCTAAACCTGCAAGTATTAAATGTGCCGAACCGAGTTAACACTCACGCGCATTACAAGCTCATGGGTATGTTAGGTCAGTGTGATAGCAGCCATGATATTACACACACTATGTTTAACCATTCCTTAACTCAGAGTCACGGACCCCAATTTCGCACCGTTTGCCACTGCCATTCACATATGAAGCATCCGCACACACAAAGTGTATTTGATTTGGTCTGAAAGTACCCGGGTGTTTGGTTACCATGAGAATGGGTACGATTTGCCGCTTTTCCGACAGCCTTTTGTGCAAGTTCGTATAGGGCACTTGGCTGTTGAAAGTAGCCGTGGAGTCTCCACGCAGTCTGGACCGCCATCCATCGATCAGAGTCCATTCCATCAGTTTTGTCCATGTGCTCGTTGAGCCCGAGCTGTTTAAAATTAAGTAAATTATACCTGGTCAATCAATAAGCTGCATTCCATTCCATTGATTATAAAATACTCTATGGTGGTCAAAGATAACTAGCCAGAGTTCCAGAGTCTATTTTTCTTTTTAAGCCCTGTTCACACTTAGACGAATGTTGTGCTGAACCGTTAATTAAAAACTTAATAATAATATAATATTAACTTAATATTAAAACCGTTACAAAATAAGATTCGTATTGTAACGTGCAGCAAGAGGTAAACTGGCTTACGAAAATCACGAAAAGTTGCGAAACGTTCGTGAAGATTCGTAAATGATTCGTGAAAAAGAACGAGTCACAAGAAAAACGGGACCATTATTAACTCTATTGTAAGTACTTCTTAAGTCAATCGTACATTCGTATTCATTCATAAGTAGTTATTCTGTCTTAATCAGCTGATTTTGAGAACCGCCACAACATAACCATGCTTCAGGAATGATCACGTTACCTGTCAGAACGCTGCTGAATCAGTACGAAAGCCACGAAGGCAAACACGATCAGATTACGACGTCAATTCGTAACGATTCGGAAAAAAAATTGTCTAAGTGTGAACGGGGTTTACATGGATAGAATTTTGTAATTCTGTATCTTCAGTACCTAGGATGCCTGGAAAATAGAAGACCTGCCCTTGTTATGGAAAAGTCGGAAGACTTTTGACGGGACCTTTTGACGTAAAGACCCACGAGACTCTCACCAATCCGGTGGTTGTGAATTCAAGTCCACCTCATGCTGACTTCCTCTCCGGCCGTACCGTTGGAAGCTTTAGCAAGAACCTGCAGATGGTCGTGGGCTTCCCCCACGCTCTGCCTAGTTTTCTCCCACCATAATGCTGGTCGCAGTTGTATAAGTGAAATATTCTTGAAATAAATAAATTCAGGCTTTTGGTAATATCAGGCAATACTTTTTCATGTTGACAACCTGGATTGGTTGTCAACATGAAAAAATAATTTTGACATTTTCAGTGGAAGGCGCTATGAACCTCGTTTTCTCTTACCCTTTCAGTGCGATTTTACCATGTAGCCTATTAATACATTCCGATCGTTTGTATCACAATAAGGTTATGAATAAATCTTAATGTTTTGTAAGCATTGAAGTTCATATGCAAACAGATAAACAGGTGTTACATTTTATGTCTTTCTGCTTTTTTAGTACAATCGCTGTGTAATTTACAAATTCAATGAGGAACAGAACGCCAGAACTGTGCGAGGTCAGCAAATCAGTGCTTCTCCTCTGCAATATTCTCTCTATCTTGTCTTGCTTCGGGAAAGTAGGAAATCCCCTTTAACAAAAAGTCTCCCAATCGAGCCAGGAGAAAAAAGTGGTTTCGATAAGAAGGAATCTCTTTAACCGCCGGCAATCATGTACGACTTCCCCTTCGTAATCTGCCATTATCAATATAAATGGAAAGAAAATGCCGTGCATATGTCGTAAATCACGATCCAGTCGGGGTTAGGATTGGACCCAATTCCTCCTTCACCATGTTATGTAAGCCTGCACTTTCACCTTTCTCCAAGTGCGATGAAATTGAATTAGGCTCCTGAACTGAATATCACTGTACTGGGACTTTACCCCATCAGAAATAGAGGCGTGGTGTCAGACATAGTTTTGTTCTGTTTCAGACTCGGGTCCCTCTGCGCATTGATATTTATCAGAAACTTGTTGAACCATATCCCCTGAGTGAAATAAGCAATTTATAAAACTTATGCAATTGTATGACATTTGGAAAACAAAATATAGCCAAATATCAAGAGAATGTTGAAAGTAAAACTTCCCCCATAGGGAAACCTAAAGCGCTATGATTGGAATGATTAAATAACCTGTAGTATTCCGAATACCAGCACTCGGGTTTGCAAAAAAAAAAAAAAAAAAAAAAAAAAAGCACAAAGCCCAAAGAATAAATACGCTTCACATGTGGTGAAATATTGCAATTTTTAAAAAATACTTGTGTATAGCTTATGACTGTAAATCCTGACAGCGTTTCTATATAGCAGTGTACAATAACAATAAGGGTAAAAGGTTATTTCAAATGTAATGTAAAAGAAATGGTGTCAACACAGATACACAGCGATATGACATCACGTTTGATACCTGTACGGCATGCAGATACAAGTTCCCAATCTTGCTTATTTATGTATAACTCCGTAGTAAAGAATGCTCATGTTATTACTGTTTCCATGCACCTGATAAATTTCCTGACTTAAAGACGCGACCAAGCCAGCGAGTGCTGGATTTGAAGCCATGACGTAGGGGATAACGTGCTAATGTTCCGGGAGCAGCCCCAATCCGCAGTCTTCGATATAGGCCTAATTATGCGCACATGGTGAGCACCATGCTAGACTTATAGTGTATAAACCTTTGTGCTGCGGAAACCGTGCGTTACCTGCAACGACACAGTAAACTAGTTGGTGCTATCTGATTCCCAATCAGCTCTAAATGATCTTGGCGCACTCATTTGAAATCTTCCAGGTGAGAGAGGGGGGGATGTGTCCGGCTATCTCTGTCACCGTATTATCCACTTCCGCTGGATAATTATGATAAATCGGAAGCACTCGTTGGAACCTCCAGATCGCCGCTTGGTGCTTATTTACTTCCAAAATTGCCTGTGTTTAAAGCATTTGTTCCGTGACAAGCTTTCTTTGGCTACAGACATGGTGGCAGCCAGCGATGGTTGGTCCAAGCCTCTGTTAGCCTGCTTCAATGACTTATTCTTTCCTGCGTAATTACCTACAGACAGCAGGGGGCAGGGGTAATGACACCGGTCTTCTGTTCGCTGAAATGTTTTTGTAGTCTTGTTACAGCCATTGGCAGTGTAATCCTCGTATTTTCCACAGTTCGGAACCATCAGTGTTTTCATTGAACCATTCAAAGCCGATGTGAGAGATCACCTAGTTACAATATTTTTTCTTCTGTAAGTAAATGCAGTGCTCGGAAATTATCATTAAATGTTTTTTCTTACATTTCAGATTTGCGCGTAAAAACAACGACGGCTGTTCGGTTGGAGACAACAGCCACTATGGAGGACGAGAGAGATATCAACCAAACGTATATCTCTACGGTGGCCATGGGCGATTACCCGAACTACACGGTGTATGAGTATAATACTATCAACACGGCGTATCCTGGAATGATGGAAGTCAGCAGAATTGTTAGCAGTTATGTCAGACCAACAGTTATTTGTTTCGGATTGTTTTCAAACATATTTATGTTCGTGTTGATTCTGAACAGTAAACTCCGCAAGCACGCTCCCATGATCTACATTGCCGGAATCAGTCTCACAGACTCGGGATATTTATTGTTCAACTTATTCTTCTGGATCCAAATAGCGTTCCATGTTAACATCTATCACATCACAGGTATGTGTCAGCTGATAAACTACTGTATGAAAGCTTTCAACTTCCTGTCCCGCTGGTACATGGCCGCGTTCGCCACGGAAAGACTCATCTGGGAGTTCTTACCCGAAAGACGCGCTGAGCTTTGCAGTGTCTTCAAGACAAAGTTGGTGCTACTTTCTACTGCCGTTCTGGCCATATACGGCCATGTGTACTACTGTTGGTTCTTGGAAGTATCTGAATCTACCAACAACATGTGTGGTGTGGACCGGGTTTATTTTCAAACCCTTAACATTATTCTTCAAATAGATTCAGTGTTTGCCTACATGATTCCCTATGGCTTGATCATCGCAATAAGTATCATCGTCGCTGTGCGCAAAATTCGCTGTCATTCACGAAGCGAAAATACGGAGCCGTTACCAGAGAGAACTGTCCGACAGCGAGGGCGGCTACAGATCGTTGACAATCGGGAGGACAGAGTGCGCCATGTGCACGCCACCGGCATTCTGCTCTGCATAACCCTGTCTCTTGTCCTACTAACAGTACCAAAAAATACACACGATTTCGTAGGAAAGATGTTTTCAAAGTTTATTTTTCCTCACTCATGGACGGATATTTTGATGGTTTGTATCGAGATACATTTCGCAACCAAGCCTCTTATATGCTTTATTATTTCTCCGAAAGCTCGATACTGTGCAAAGCGGCTAATAAAGCGTGCGTTGAGCCGTGCGACAAATAGGAAAACAGCTCGGCCCAATTCAAACAGCATCAACTTACAGGAGTTTAACATGGAGGAATGCTCAGGAGGCACCCTCATAGCCGTTGTCTAGTTGAACTTGTATGATATATTGGTGTCACAGCAGGCTATCGTGTTCTCTCTTTGCGTCAAACTTTACGTTCTTGCCACATTTGTGGGGATTACACAATCCCAAGGAATGACTCCAAGATCGCCTTCTAGAATGGGCCATCTTCATGTGCATGGGTTATACAGAACTATATTTATATTCAAAATCCAGTGGTGCGCTTTTAATAATTTACATAATAATAGCATATGTATTGATGATTATCGCTGTTCTGGAGTTATTTTTTCTCTGACACGAGACTACGCCTTTACACATTCGCTAAATTATCCGATAGTTACTTATTTACTCCTGTTTCTGCAAGGAATAACCCGGTGGAGATACATTAATTTGCGGTGTATGGGACGGGTGTGGTTCAAAGCTTGAGCTCATATCGGCACTCGAAGGCAATCACAATGGCGAGGTAAGCATAGCGGATGGCAAAGTGGGAATGCCCGCAACGTGGGCATTGCGAAAATCATTTATTTTCCATGATGTTTTAGCTTAGCTGTCCGCTTCACTGAGCGGGTGTGTTGCCGTTTCTAAAGGTTTCTGTAAACGATGTTTGCACAGGGCTACTTTATGAGGTGGCGCTGAACGCACATTACTGTCTGTGTCAAAATCTGATCACACTACACAACCGATAATCCATATGAGAGTTAAACGGAGACGAGTTTGACATTTTTATGGCTGATAATTATTGGACAGACTTACTGAGTTACCTGCACTTGTCACCTTGTGCTGATAGGTTATTATTTCCACAATGGTCCATGGTAATGGAAGTGATTCCAAGAATGGTTTTGATCGAAAATAGCCGCAGGCAGGTCTATAGTGGGGGACGTGGGAAGTATTTGATGTGTCAGTGCATGCCGGCAAACAGTGACATAGTGCTGCGTTCCAAATTTCAATTCCATAGCAGCCGTCAGCGACCTTCACCTTTTTATCAGTGTTTAAGTCCTGCCAGTGACAACCCTGTAAGACATGTAACGTTGCTCGACTCCGTCAAGAGCGACACGGAACGCCAAGGTCACTGGGGTCATTTTCACCCGGTTCACTTGTCGTTCGTGTGTATTTTTAAACCTATTAATGAATATTTGCGTGTGCAACAGCGAGAAATAGAGCTGTGAAAATCAGCGACACAAATGCAGGGACTCTACTTATGATGCTTGTTAGCGGCCGTTAATTCCGTGTATTCCTGACTGAACAAGTATATTGTCAGACATTGATTTCTGTATTTAGGGTAATGTGAATGCATAAAATGGATTGACTCATTGTCGAAAACATTGCTGACAGCTGTCAATATTAGCTCATCATCACAACTCACTTAACTGTGGACTCGCGGTAACTTTATGTGATTTGTGATTCGAACAGGATAATGAATGTGTTCAGTATTACATTCAGGGTCGTTGGATATGTACATTATGGTCAGGAATAAACAACACTTCTATTTATCACCTTTTCGTGTGCATTTGTGCTTAACCAAGGCTGCGTGGCCAAGTGATGAGCTGCCTGTCTTTCTAGGCCACAAAAATGGACTCCAACATGCTGGCTGAATAAAAATTCCTTATGGATCCTCAATTCTTTTTCGCGCCACTGTTCTTTGGGCGACCGTGGCAATGAGTGGCCTAAGCACCCTGAGCTTGTGTTACATATAGGGAAGATAATCACTGACTTGGTAAGCCATGGTGGTTTTCTTTGGGCACTCTGGTTTCGGTCCCTTATACAACTAACCTCCATCCATACATGTGAAATTTCGACTAGATTCAACAAGTTAAAGATAAAGAGTTTTAACATATAAATAAGAAATTATATACCTTCACCGTGTAAAAAGAGACAACCATGCGTTTTTAATATCCAACATAAGTAGTAAACCTTAGTGGAATGTGTGTTTTGTTGAAACCAGTACACGTCTGCTTAAGATATACCCACCTCTAATGAAGACCCACAAAATAATTAAAAAGTGAATATTAAAAGAAGTAAAACATTAACCCAACCGAAAATTGTCGTTACGGCAAGCAGGGTCGAACACTTATTTGTCGTGAAGATTGTCCACTGTGGAAACAATTTACTTCAAAGATAGCTCAGTGCAAATGGTTACAATGAATAAGATAGATTATTTTGGGATAATAATGTACAGAGCGGTTGTGAATATCGAGTGTACGATTAAAATAGATTCCTGTGTCAGTTTATCAATTTGTATGTTCGTCAATAAGACTATGCTGATGAACTATATAACAGAAACTTAAATGCATGAATGTATGAGACACACAATCTGCGCAGCACTTGTCATTTCATCGCCAGGTTTAACACAGAGCGTTGCGTTATAGACCTGAGTTCTTACACACGAAAAGGGACTATCCAGTTTTAAGCCTACTGCCTGTCCTTTGTGTAAACCAACAGCGGGAATAAAATGCAAACGTTCTGCGTAGCTGCGGGCTGTTAATTTTGTTTCACAAATATACATTAAGTGATTAAAATGCCACGCACACGCAACTGAATTAGTGGGATTTAAACGGGTTAAGCGAATGTTACTGGTGCTGTTTATAACATAACCAAAATTCACAATCGCCAATTTCCGCGTGGGAGCATTATCAGACACAAAGCGAGAATTCTGCCTAGCAGTGGAACAATATGAAATATCACGACAAACCCGCGGGCGAACACACTTCTGGGCGAGATAGAACGAAGAATAGAGCAGAAAAAAACACTTAAACATCAAGGAATTCAATAAGAAGATCCCATGTTCAATCTTTGCTTTTAGTGGGAATGTACTTGGCAATAGTCACAGCTCCTGTGGTGTTTATTGATTGGTTATAGCAGTGCCCATGTCCATGTGGCGCTCATGTCCGTAAACTGTTCACTTAGCCAAGGCATTTACGCCAGTCTAATGCTAAGAGACGTACAGAGGATTAAAGAATGTCTGTCAAAGAGGAGGAAGCTCCTCGATCGGTCAGAAACTGTCCTAATGACCTGTCTGCTTGTCCATAACACAGAGTTAAGGTCAAATGACGTCAAAGGTAATTGGATGACTTGTAACAGTCTGTCAGCTATACATGATATAATCTGGCCGGCTAAACTGTTGTGTACTAAACATTTTGACCTGAGGATGTTTATTTGTCAGCAATGGCCCATTCCACAAAGACAGCTTGAAACAACAAGCATTATTTCTTATAGCGGCTTGTGCACACCTAATACGTGCCATTTTAATACAAATCTATCAAATTCGTAAAGCATTGTGATAAAACTTTAATTTTTGACTTTTTATAAGTCATAAATTAGCCCATATATGTAAAACCGACCAGTATCTGTGGAGTTTCCTGTGAGTCATTAATGCAATGTCATGCGAGTTCAGCTATTGTCAAATATGAGGGTATGATAAAACGGAGTGGGTCGTGAGAATGTCTCTTTCTAAGGTTCTTGCTTGTGAAACTATGAACTGGGGAACTATGAACCGAACTCCTATCTTCTAGAGAGAATAGCCTTTGAAAAAGTGAGTTTCCGTTTATCAGATGCCAGATTCTCAAGCGACTATTCACTTACTGTTACTTTCCAATTTTCTCGTGAGGCTTGAGGCGTAACAGTTTGAACCGGCGGTTATGACAGTGGGCCGACTGATCTTCATCTTCCTGGCTCCGTTCAATAAGCGCTTCGAACAGCAAAGAAAGAATGTATTAACCCAGCCGGTCGCGTGGACAAGGCGCCACAAATTGTTCAAAGACAAAAAGTCCCTCTAGGATATCAATTATGGCCAGTCAATCTTTGAAACGGGATCAACAATGAAAACCTGGAGCGTGAAGACTGAACAGCCGGAGGTGAAGACAAGGCTATCCAGGAAGCGGCCCTATAGGGACATTGGCAGCTCCAGATTTCAGGGACGGTTCTGTCTTCCCTGCCATTATTTACAAGCTGAATGCAGTCCTGAGCTGGGCTTCACTTGCCAGGCTTATTCCAACAATCGTTCTACCGCATTCTGATATTATTAGCCAATCGGTATCTTCGGCCCAAAATGAACAAACGTAGTTTTAGTACATCGGCTTGGTTTTCACGACAGTCATTTTACCTTCACGTTACATTATTAAAGTAAAAGAAAGCTAAAATGTGAAGTAAGGTTCATCATACAGACGACTGAAAGCTATGCGTAAAAATACTTTCATTTGTGTTTTCAGATTTTTAAGGGAGTTGAAAGGCATTCAAATATTTGAATAGTAAGGTGGTCTTCATAAACCATATTGGGAACTGACGTCACATCAGCTTTTTTCCTTATGTTCACCAGAAGGAAGGAATTTTGGGGAAACATTTATCAGTAATATTTTACTCATTGGAAAGAGGAGTTATTCCAACATTCAGTGTCGTGATTAGAATTGGTAAAACTTCCTGTCACGTCAGAGTTCCTAAACTCTGATAGTATGGTCCATAAAGCTCACCTTGGAATTCAAATGTTTGAACGCCTATAAATTTCTTCATAAAAATCTGAAAAAATAAATGAAAATATATTTATGCATTGTTTTAAGTAGTCTATTTAGTGACTGTGAAAATAACCTCTGATGTTTAATTAAATGTCACCTAACATCACTGCATTTGTTTTCCCCCTATTGTACTCAAGACATGGCTAGGCGACTTGTCAGCTGCTACTTTTTAAGTATTTAGAGTAAGTTAGAGTAAAACTGAGGTAAATGGATAAGAGGCCAAATTTTGCTGGTATTTACACCGTTTGCACAACTATAACACTGTCTTTCCTCCTCTACTTTTACTCTAAATGATTATGTTTTAAATTCTTTTTGATCTTTTTGTGTTTTCTGTTTTAAAATATTGGTAACGACAATCAGTGAATGGTTATGAAAGCACTTGGCCGTTACAGGCATGCATGTATATCTTCACCGTTTCTATACTTATGTCTTCGAACAACTAGTTTGTGTAAACAGACATTCTTAGTGTATACATGCCCTAAATACTCAGTAGGAAGTAATGCTGGCATAGATACACACTTATACCTTAAATGCGTGCACGGTATTTATGACAGTGTCATGCTATGGTTAAAATGCACAAACCATACAGGTCGTTTCATGTTGCCTGTTTTCATGGTGACTTATCAAGTAATTAATGTGCCATTGTGGCGTGTCTTATTACTGGATTCAGGAAATACCATATCCTTTATGTAATTATGTTCCTTCAAACACTAAAAGGTCAGGTATGTGCCGTTTTGCCCATTTGTTGCGAACAGATGTATGTGATACTATTCATACTATTACAACAACAGAGTATAGCTGAGTTATTCAGAATAGCACACGACAGCTGTTTTTGCCGGAGGAATGGCAAGTTGTTCGGTTATAGCAGAACGTAGAATTCTCGAATCATAGCATACACGAACAGTAAATAAAAGTATAACTGATCGAGTTTTTGCCTCAGTGTAAGCTTTCAGTTCATCGTATTCACTTTGGCCTTCGGCATTGGTCCAGTGGGGGTGAATCACTGACCAACACCCAGGCAGTACGAAAACACTGGCATATCAGAATACCTTACTTTACTATGCTTAATACCATATCTTGCTACCATCAACGGCTAAATTACCCTGTGACCAAAAGAATTCTCTGCTTCCAATGCATTAAGAACAGCTAACTCTTACTTGTAAACGTGACTGTGACACACTGAAAACACACTGAAACTTATTGATATGCATTTTCAAATTCCACCAAAAATTCCATTTTGGCACCGAGATGCCTTCTCATGCCTCGTTGTCGATGTACTTTTTTGAGAAATATCATCTGAGTTCGGAGAAAATATTTTAACTTTGGTATCTTAAACATAAGGATCCATTCTGTCTGCAATCTTGTCTCACGTGGCCATGTCTGGCGAGATTATAATGAGATATCCACAAAACTTTGTAAATCTTCTCAAGAAGGTTTTGTTTCTAATAACATCATTTTAGACCGGAAAGGCCTTCAGACACTACTAGTCCCTCTATGTGAGAGGGATTTATAATAGAGGGTGTATTTGGATAAGCTGTCTCGGATTTTGATTCACTAATACTCCAGCGTTTTCACTTTTCTTTCTGTGACTACTTATTGTTCTTACAGTTAGACATACGATTGGCCTAAACATCTTTTTAATTTCGAAGACAATGTCTGGAAAGGTATAATTATCTTTTACTTTAGCTCCCATAGTCAGTTATTTAATATTCAGTATCTTTGTCATTTTATCCAATTAGTCAGTAACATTAAGATCGCAAGAAATATAAATAACTGAATCTGTGTGTTCATTGTGACATGACATTGGGCTGTCAATATTTTTCCTTTCATGTGAAATTCTTTAAAAAAGGTAAATTGTGTGCTGGGTCTAGTGCATCAATTACTGTATTTCTGCACATTCTTCCTGGTAGAGGCGAACGTAGGGTTAATACCCACCGTTACGCTAAACCGCTGGCCGAGTTCTGACTAACAATTTAAACTCCATGTCAAACATTATCCTAATTAAATCCACTTTTGCATCCGGCAGATGTGAAAAAATGACAACCTTGTCAGAAATCAATACTGTCTTTAGACTGCAGAGCCATGGAGGCTTTCCACTGCCGGGAAACGGCTTGTCATAGAGGGTAATGGTGGAGACAGAAATAAAACCTGTATACTCTGCGGACGTGGATACTTAGCCCGCATACGTAGGGAGAAGGGAGGGGAATCTCGGAACAGCTCAAGGGCGGATCATCTATGAACTTAAACATACCCCTAATAACACAGATAAAGAAATGCCCAGTCCCATTACACACATCAGTGCAGACTTTGATCTAAGGTCAAAACGTTCCGAAAGTTTTGCGGGTGTGGAATCAAGGCAGATCAACGTATCAATAAATGATCGATTAGCCATGAGCAGATGAACCAAACGATCAAACGATTCAAGCACAAAATACACCAATCACATGCACCGATGTGAAACTGTAACGTATGACACAAATACTTCTTATACGCAGTAAATTATCAAAAGTTGTTACAGGGATACTGGTTGCTTATCATAACAAATCCCACACACAGGTCTCAGCCGCAAGCCAAGCGGACCTAAGGAATGGGGAATGGAATCAGAACATTCACGGCAGTAGTAGGCTGCATTTTCAATCTCCGTCCTCCACTATTAGGAAATTACAATCCCAGAATGCACCATTCCAGGTACAAGGGAGACTACTCCGATGATGTCGCTAGTAGAATTATAAAAGACGAAGCATAAAAAATGAACACTGGCGTCAATATTTTGATTCGATTTTCCACTCTAAAGGAAGCCAGGAACGTTGTGTTTCGTGGAATTTGTTCCGATTACAGGTAGGAGGAAAATGCTGAGGACTTCGGGCGAAAAAGTATGCTTGATTTGAGTTAAGCAAGTTGTGTCTCTGTGGCTAAATATGGAAATACCATAGAAACCCTGAAAGTGCAGATAAGTGTCGCATATGTTTTGGTTGTGTGATATCACCACGTAGAATATTAAAGTGCTATTTAATGACGTTGAATCGACCTGGTGTATACACATCCAGGAGAAATGAAAATAAGTGTTACAGAACGCTCAAGAGGACTGTATTGAGTGAATCACGCTAGATCGTTCATAGAACGTGTTGTTGCTGTAAGACGTGTTGTGTGTATATGTAAATATACTTGTAAATACCAAAGTATTGTTTTATCACTATATGTATTACTGTTTTCTTCTTATATGTGAGCGTAAGGCAGTGTACCAGGGCTTGATTTAAGGTAGCTACTGCGTTTCCCAACAAGCCGCTTCTACAAAAATATTTAGCTAACCGGATTTGTGTTTTTGAGCATCGCGTACGAGATTGTAAGGCAACTAAATTTTGTGTGACTTTCCGTTTTGCATTTAACCATTTTGTTGAATTACCCTTTCGGTAATTCCATTCAAGACCTAACAGAAAGGGACAGTCTCAATACTGTTATTAAAAAAAGAACTTAACAGTTAGAGTCAAACCAAATCCAGAAGCAAAAATATGCCAAATTGCAGGAATTTCACTGGCAACATTGTCTGTTTTTGTTTGAGTTAGTTATCATCTATAAACGCCTAAGGTAACAGTATATGACAGACACATATGACATGCACCGCGTGTATTGAAATAATTACACATACTGAGAAGTACTGTTATTAACCTACGTAACATTTAAATAGAAAAACCAACACGTGTGCAAAAGTGGCAACTGATAAATATATATATATATATATATATATATATATATATATATTACTATCCATTGTACGTTTCACAGCGAAACAAGGGTCTTGAAGTCGGTCATAAGTCAATAATCTAGACCCAACTGTCACTGTAATCCTTCAAGCAAAGGCTTTCCATGTTAATTCTTGGCTCATCCGGACAGTGTATGAGCATGGAATAGACTGTTCACAGAGATAATTAAGGTAGTGAGAGGAATATCCTGTGTGCTGTCAGCAGCATCTCCTGATGATGTAATGCGATACACCAGTTGGGATACGAACCTGTCATAATCGAGGTCATTTGTGATGTAAATGTAGTGCATCCGGGCCTTTTCGGATTACGTCTGCATCAGTTGAATATTAGACTGATAAGTAACTCATATTCTCTCTATCATTTGTTTATATTATGTTATGAAAGTCGGAAATTGTTGTGTGCAGAATTTTATTTAAATCAAAGGACAGCCGCTCTGTTTAACACAATGCATCCCCTAAATGTCAGAAATAAAGATTGTTTTTAAGAGTTACATGATAATGAAATATAGTTTCATTTCTCAGCTTTCCTGGGTTTTGGAGCGTTCAGTGCAGATCACCATTATCATATTTTAAGAGGAGTGGAAGCCATTGGGTGTTTTTGAAGCAGGGACATTTCTTGGTTAACCCTAGTCCTTAA
The DNA here is from genome assembly GCF_032854445.1 of Liolophura sinensis. NCBI lineage: Eukaryota > Metazoa > Mollusca > Polyplacophora > Chitonida > Chitonidae > Liolophura > Liolophura sinensis. The sequence continues at coordinate 17,262,396 of NC_088295.1, forward strand.
GAATGGTGATTTTCTTACAGGGCTGTGCGATTCCCTGAGGATGTTACCTCGGCGTCATGTAAAATAAAACCAGATACCATGTTACATACTTAGCCGGACGACTTCCTTCAGGCGCCACCAGAGCAGGGTTAATATTACATGCCAGGTTAAGCTAGACGAACTAAACTACATACACCTGGCTGTGAGGCTTTCACCAAGACTGGATATGTCAGCAACAAAATGTTCTCCTTCACGAGTCAACACATCGCCCTTTAATACGTCGTCCGTTGAAATTAAAGTGACGTTATCTTGCTAGGAACTTACCTAAAACGTCTGGACCGTCTTAATGGAATATCGTGGAACCATTGCCTATACCTTTAAACTCAAATTGTCGCGTACATGCCCTTTTATAATCCAGTTATGTGTTGCTACTAGTCTTGTTGGCGGTTTCTGCATCGAGATGAAAACTGTGGTTAACCATCACCGCAGTTAAATGTAATACGCCCTGGCCCGACCATTTGCATTTATAGCCTCACTCCAGGGGCCAGGTTGTAGCTCAGTAAGGTGCCCGACTCTTCACCAGGACGCAAACAAGGTTCAATCTGCGAATTTGGAAATTTTTTTAGATCCTCCATTAGTCACCATTGGTAGGGGATTTGTTGAAAAAAGTCCATTATGTTTCATGGATTTCCATTCAAACAGAGTACATATTTAAAAACATACGTGAATTTCAACCCGTCCACATTATAACTAGTCATACAGCGTTAAACAGAATACTTTGTTTTCATTGGACAACATCCGTCGCGTGAGAGGTGTATATTTCCCAATCCAACAGTTGATATGATATGTGCGTCAGTTGACTAGGTTAACCCCTTTGTTCGGCTGTCAAAATGTGCCAGCCGTGCACAGTTGGTTAGTGCTCTAGCGCAGCGTAATGACCCAGAAGCCTGTCACAATGCGGTCGCTATGAGTTCAAGTCCAGATCATGCTGGCTGCCTCTCCGGATGTACGTGGGAAGGCCTACCAGCAACCTGCAGGTGGCAGTGGGTTTCCCCCAGGCTGTGCCCGGTTTTCTCTCACCATAATGTGGACGCCGTCGTATAAATACGGCGTAAAACACCAATAAAATAAATAAATAAATTGTTCTGTTAGCATGTCGTATACTGGGCTACATCGAATGATGCAACTACTGCCTTGACGGACATTCAGTTGTACGCAATGACTGTTAGAGGACTATCAGAATAGCGAATCACGAAAAATGTTCAGTTAGTGCTGCTTTTGCGAATTACCCCGTACTTCGTGAATGTCGCCGCGTTTAAAGGGTACTCATACGAATGTTTCCATGCATCATACTGATCACAAGTCAGAGAAAAAATCGTCGACATTTACAGATCGTGCAAGCAAAGAGTATATGTTAGATATCCAACGGAAATGTATCTAACTAGGAAATGACAGAAATTGCTCTGATACTGTTTTTATTTGGAAAATTCAACGTTGTGCTATTGCTACACAGAATTCAGTGTTGGACATATTCCAGTTAGGCCAAATTAAATAGGTGATGGTAGTTTTCTCGCTTATAGTAATGACCAGCTATAATTTTTGGCAACACAGCGAAGATACGTATATAAATCATATCGCCTGATCTTTATCTTTCAGAAGTTTACATATTATGGCTTACCGATCTCTGAAAAGTTCTCATACAAAAAGTTATGACTGTACACGTTTGGTATATCACTTTATTGATGATTCTTGGATGATGAGGTAACACTTGTATCGCTGAGATATGTGTCTTGGAAAAACAACAGTCAATTGCAAATGAGAGTAAAACAACCGTCATAACTCCCCAAAACATCTAACTAGGACATACAGGCATATATACATGGAGAGAGGAGAAAGTCTAGAAAATTGTATCTTATTTCCTTCCTTGTTCCTTGACCCATTCAGGAAGTTGACTGTTAATGTATATTTCTAGCGATAAATCACAAACGCTCTCAGTCAGCAAAGCATCTGGTTCCGAACCTTCCTTCTTTAACACAGATCTTTCAAAGAATCCGTCGGAGATTGGCCACCGATGGAGAGCCTCCAGCCATGTGTAATCTGCCTTGAACTTACAAGAATGAAGACCATCTTTATATCATGAACATACAACTTCATCTCTTTTTTTCTTATGATACCACCGGTTGAGTAATGCGGGAAAAAACGCATAAATTCAAATTAAAAGTGTATGAACCGGTTTCAGAAAGCACCTAGCTTTGCTAATGTCAGAAGTGCTTAATGAATAATGTATGTGCTATTTGGTACATTACCATTACTTGATGGACCTCATCGGAGAGAGTGGAAATGCTGGAGATACATCGATGATATAGGGTAACGCTTTCCCCGTTGTCTAATTCTATATGGCACCAGATGGATGAGATTTTTCGGATGAGTGGGATGTTACTATTTATATTTCAAGCTTGCAAACGGCGGTTGTTATTTACGATTACCATTAACTTCAGCGGAAAGAGAAAACCTTCATCAGACTGAATATACAGAATGGACCGAAGATTAGAAAGAAGCCTTGGGTCCTCAACATCATCCATCATTCCACTTCCATGAGAACTGGACTTAATCCGCGTTAAATAATCATAACCTGAAAAGAAAACAATGTAAAACTCTAGCCATCTGAAGAAACTCTCAAGTGTACACATGCTGAAGGCAATCTTCAAGGAAATATTCATTGAGCAGTACTTTTGATAATATCCCCGCGCTACATTCAAGACGCTTCAGCCATCCTTTCCCAGAAATCCAATTAAGGCAATGCTGTAAACTAGTCTTGGTTTTGAGTTGTGGCTTGAAGTGGAAACGTGCTACTCGTGTTGTTTATCAGAAGTCTCCATGGAGTCATGCCTTAGAGAAAGCTTGGTATATCAAGATCATGTTAGATTAACCAAGGACTTTGTTACATATTTAACCAGGGGATCACCTTCCGGCTAAGTATTTGTACACGGACAGGAAGCTGTTGTGATTTATCTTAGTCCGAGGATAGAAGACAATCTGTGATGCAAACAGCAGGATAAATCGTCACATGTGCCTCGTTTCCGGTAGAAAGAAAAAGAAAATGAAATTTAACCCAAGCACTTTGTTTTTCTTTCGCTGAATGAAGACGAAGAATTTTTCGATTTCTTCTTCCATGTAGTCTAGCTATTTGAGAACCGAGCGATACCAACATACAGACCTATGCCTAAGCGTCTGTGATACAAGTATTCAGATGATGGAGAATGTGATGGTGGTAGTGATAAACAGCTAGACTCGTGATTAGTACCAAAAAATGGTTGTATGTATTATATACGAGAAGGATATTAAGAATACTGCTCGTGGAAAAAGAATAATGCTCTAAAAGGCGACATGGAATTCCAAATGTCCAGTCGCCATTGAAGGGAATTCAATCTGTGGCACAATGACATCGATAGGCATAGCACTTAGCTGTACCGATATTGCATAAAACTTTAATGATTTCTGTGATGTAACAATTGAATGATCAGAAGATGGAAAAGTAAATACATTCACTATTTGCTGTTTTGTATACAAATAAAAGCATCTTTGAAACGTGATATATAGAACAAACGTGTGAATTTGTGCAGCTGTTGTACAGATAATGTCCTGTCTAAAGCGCCGAAGGCTATACCGTGGAGGTGCAGACTTGCAAGCATGAGATTACTTGATCATAATGTAGATCATTATACATGTCCAGGGGCGTCTCTATCTATGAGGTATCATGTCAAACCTATGTCAGACTGTGGAGGTTTCTCCACAGCACGTTTCCTGTATGAATGTGGCTGCATGATATCAGCCTAATTTATTTTATTTTATGTAGGCCTTAAATTATTTGAGGATTTTTCGAAAATGGTTTTTTTTCTAACTGTGCTTAATTTACTATTGAGCATTGGTACACCCATGTTTGTTACTGTGCACATTCTGATCTGAATGCATGATTAAAACCAAAGAAAGCTCTTTTTTGGGCCTGGGTTTAATATAAACACAGTAGTAACTATTTCAGTACATTTGTAAAATAACAGTACTTTCTGTTGATTAAAACAAGCAAAATAACTCCGAAGAAACTCATTTTGACCACCCCAATATTTCGACTTTAATTTTGTCATCCTCAGGACAATTGACTTAAAATCGAAATACTGGGATCGTCAAAATGAATTTCTTCGGAGTTACGTTACGTATTTGTTATGATAAGCTGTTCAGTCGATCAACTAGATTGTGTTGATTTTGTCCATCACAATTATAATCTTTGCAACTCTATCCCATATTAATCTGGCCCTACAACCTTTGTAGCGGATAAATAATGTAATTCAGTAGTAATATTAATATGTACCAAATGAAATATAAAGTACGGTATCAAACATTTCACAACAGAGCAACAATCATAGGGAGGACTGTTTAGGTCATGTAAGTCATTATGGCACAGACGAAACTGTTGGTGCGCACATGTCTGAAGAACAACCTGAATGTATATAACTCTTTCTGACAAAGAAAGACACCTGATAAGGTGCTATATTCAATCAATAACGAATATTGTGCCAGCACCTTATTCGTTATTCGGATAATAAAAAACGAATCTGGTGCTAACTTTCTATCGCCCTTAGCGATGACTTATTAACTTGTGAAGTTAACAGCTAATCAGGTAGCGACTTAAATTACTATGAAGGCTATAAGAAGAGATGGAATTGTCCTATTTTGTAAATTGGTGGCTATCCATTTCTACAAACATGGAAAGAGTATTATTCACAATGGTGCAGAACTGAGCTTAAAGAAGTATGAGTAGCACGTTAGTGTAGTTCCATTTGGAGGTGTGTCTACATCTTGGGCTGTTAACTACTTTGCTTATAACTAGAAGGAGAATTTGCTAACCGAGCGCTTGATAACGTCTAAGCATGGTTTAGGCCACTAGTTAGGAAATAAATATGAAAAATGAGCACTACTGAAAATTCAAGAAAATTCTTTTTCTATATATAATCTAAATTTTTGTGGTGAAATGTATAATTGTGAAAAAAATATACTCATTGATTTGCCTCATAGGGAAGTATTGTATGACGAAAAACTTCTGTGCCCACTTATACATACATCATTTTTGCTTCGCCGTTTATGGCTCTTATACTGTAGATTACTTAGCTACCTTGGTAATTTGACGAAGGGACAGAAAATCCAGTTGATTTGTATTGTCTCAACCAGTGAGAAGGGTAGTGATTCGGCATGCAGGATGTAAACCCGTCAGGCCCGTCCATGCCTAGCGGTTAAGCTATCAGTTTCCACCTGGACGAGATGTTTTATTGCGTAAATATGGTTTCCTTTGTACTTCATTCACGTCATCATCCCAGCAACCGTACCAATATTTCCTTCATCAAAACCAGCATCAACAGCCGACCAGCTACGGGCCTAATAAAATATGAGACTGGCATAGGTGATTGATGAGTTGTGTTCTACATGCAGAATCCAGCCCGCTCATACAACCACCTGCACTGCACCACTACTTACTCTATCGTGAATTAACAATTTATGAAGTTGTGTATTGCATTCGACAATCGATGTTACATGAAATTTTACATAAATATGCATCTGTATGGTGGTTTGTTAATTTGTGCATTTGACCTGCACTGGACTATTGATCCACTGAATGGGGGATCAACAGTCCAGATCAGATGACAATTTCATAAAAGAGTGGCTTTTTCCTTAGGCATGCTGTGTTAAGCGTCCACGAAATTTGTGGACTAAATTATGTGGGGCAGGTAAATATATGTTTGGTACTTAGTTGCCATTAGCCCTGTCAGGAATTCAGTTATCGTTCACTCGACTGCGGCTTTAAGTCTGGATGTATGTCAGATGCATGGTGAGCTGTGGAGATTATTACCGAGCCCTGCTATGTTTTTATTATGAGTATACCATCGTTAAACTGCAGACATATTTGGAAAACGATGCCTACCACCAGCCAGACAAATCAATAAGATAATATAGGACGGTCTCGTGTTCATATCCCGCAATCAATGCACAATGGATGTATGCACCATGACAGTAAACGTATATGCATAGAGACCGTTGAAAACCCGGCACCATTAGAGAGAAAGCATTTTTTTATCCTAGAAGCAACCAGCGGATAGAAGCAGGCCACATCAGGGTTAATTTCCGGATAGTAGATATATGCTGCGGGTGAATCAGCCAGGATATTGTGAAGCTAATCCATAAATCTACCATTGCGCAAAAATAGCCCGCTAAAAACAAATGGGAAGCTCATCAAACGTCAAGAATCTGGAAAACACGAGTATTCAAGTGCAAATGGGCACACACTAGAAAAACAGACGAAGCGCATTATAAAGCGACACTACCAACCGCCGTTTGCGCAACAATATTTCTCAAGAAGGATTTTTTGCTATATATACAAAGGTGTATAGCGTTGAAAATGCTTTAGAAATAACACCGAGTAATTTAGCATAGGCTAGCAGCTTGAATGAATAAAAAGTTTTGTTATTTGTAATTGTAAACGAACCATTGTCGCTGATTTGTGAGGATGTGTGAGAAAAACGTTGGGAATATAGGCAGAATCATTGTAGACGTGTGAAAATTCACTGGGAACGTGTGAAAGAAAGCGGATATGTGGATAAATCCATGGTGAGTCACCGACAATGTCTGCCGTATACCTGAAATGTGTGATGAATCATCGACAATGTCTGCGGTATACCTGAAATGTGTGATGAATCATCGACAATGTCTGCGGTATAACCGGGATGTGTGGTGAATCACCGACATTGTCTGCGATATTCCAGGATGTGTGATGAATTATCGACAATGTCTTAGGTATCCGCAGGGTGTGTGATGAATCATCCACATTGTCTGCAATATCCCCAGGGTGTGTAATAAATCATTGACAATGTCTTAGGTATGCCCAGAATGCGTGATGAACCACATGTTCGTAAGAAACACTCAACAGAAAATTTGAACACGTTTTGTCTCTTGATGGAATAAACAATTTATATGATTAGAGGACCTACTAAATTCAATATCTAAACCAGAAATCTGTTCTGCCGGCTTTTCAAAAACTACATAAGATTCACAAGTGTTCCACCTATAAAATAGATTTACACAATCGTATAAGTGAAAAATCAAGAGGAATCAGATGAATAAATAAAACCAATATAAACCATACATCTGATAAATAACAGATCTTTGCGTCAAACTGTCATTACCGACGATATCGTTCAAGTGGGAAGAGAGCATTATTGCCTAAAATAGGAGAATAGCGAGGACGTATCCAGTCGATGCTAGGGATAAACCACCAGAAGATATACACATCCTCTAAGACAGTGTCCTACTTCAACAACAACGGGCTGGCGTGGACGTGTTCCGGTGACGCTAAGCTGACCCACGGCCTCAGAGCCCTATTAAGTTTCCATAAGTGACAATGTTAACACTGAGTGCTGTAACTCAGTCTCAAACATTGCGTGGTCAACATTGCCCAGCCTGTGAGAAAGCAACCATAAAAATGTTGATGAACACTCGGTGGCCTAATGGTGAGAGCGTCCGCCTCGAAATCGGAAGACCCGGGATAAAACCTGGGTCAGGTCATACCAAACTTTAAAAATGGTACTTGTCGCTGCCTCGCTTGGCGCTCAGCACTGAGAGGTTAGAGTAAGGAAACAGGGCTGGTTGGCCCGGTGTCAGTATAACGTGACTGGGTGAGGTGTCATGTCTGGTGTCTTCGGCATGATTCTCCAGTGACGGGAGTACATTGGCGCCATGGATTCGCCCTGCCACAAGAAGACATAATATATGCACACACACCTAATGGCTCCTCGTCGTCATATGACTGAAACATTGCTAAGTACGACGTTCAAACCCCAAACGTACACAAAAATTTTGACATAGGCTGACAATCAAAATCTCGACATTTTCATGCCAGTAGGGGGCGCCTAGCAACGCCAAGGGGACGTCAATCGCAGTCTCATCACCACCTTTCTCCCAGTGTTCTCTCGCACAGAATTTCAAACTTTCACTTCTCATCATTTTGTTACCAAACATGTACTTGTACAGCTAAAAATAGCAGGCTGACAGCTAAGATACCTTATAAACATTAACGATGTAGGTGAATGACAAGCAGTGGGAGTATATGCAGACGGAATTTCTTGAATACCACCAAATGTTAATAAAGACTATGCAAACTTCTCCCCTGAGAATGACAAACCACTCACCACTCTAACATTCATCTTACATGAACAAGGCATGCTCATTACACGCCCAATACATACAACACTAACATACATAATTTGCCGACTGAAGTCAATGGGTAGCCTTTCTCACCTAAATTAATTCTGCTTTGTATATTGCTAGCTTCTGTTTTGTGAAGGCGATCTGTGCGAAATATGGTAATGTAGCATGCGGATATTAAAGGGGAACAAAAGTGAAAATGGAATGGTAACCCATTTGGTTGTTGAAAACTTGATTTTATTATACGCGTGCCACATGATATGATATGCAAGAATTATCTTGCTCTTAAAACATTAAATCAGACTGCACACTTGCGTATTTCCCGTAAGGGCCTGGTCATTCAGGATTTGATCTCATCAGATAGAACAAACAAAAACCCAAAGCAGCATTAATACGCAGAAAAAGGACAACAGAGTATGAAACTGCTGATGTTGAGTGTTCTGCAGATGCACTCTCGAGAGCATCGTTTTCTGATTGTAAAGGACTAATGATGTTGCTTTTTCAATGAAGTTAATTATTATACCAATTTGTGTCTAGTACAAAATAATCCAAAATGTCTCTGGGGACTATTCAAACGCTTTAACCTTAGTGCATACTTTAATGTTTTCAGCACAGGGAAGCGTGCATCGGTTCTATATCTAATTCTGCAGTAATTGTATTGTTGATGTGTTTTGCGAGTGCGTCAAACCATGGACCATGACGATTTGTTGATTTTTAGTGTGTACAAGTTGTGTGTGTTAAATAGTCAGTGGCATCTTTTTAAGAGACTAAGATTCTCATAGCACGCAGTTACAAAAATGGGGCAACGTGTTAAAAAGTCCAGAATAAAAACTACCCTGCCTTTAGCATACCCTTGGGACTGCGTGTGGGACAAAAATGAACGATATATCAGCGAGGGAAAACGAAGGTGATTCACACGAAGTAGACCCAACACGGCTGCAAACCGTGGTTTGACAACGAAAACATAGTCTGTAGTTTCTCCGACAGAGTAAAGGATCGTGTGTATCTTAAAGCTAATATCCCAATGCAACTCGACGAAGAAAATAAGGTTTGTTCAATTTTAGAATGATGGGGAGTGGGGACAAATGAGGTACATGGGTGGAGGAAACCGACGTGCCTTGGGTGAAGCATCTATTTTTCTTCAAGTGACGAATATAACGTCATCTGCACAGGTAGCTTAAGATTAATTAATTAATTCAGTTATTTATTTATTTGATTGGTATTCTATGCAGTACATATACATGTCGGTACATATCTCGAAAACTCTCTGCACAATTAATGATGTGATGGAGCCACGTCGTGTTTCCGAGCAATATACATCTATCTTTATAACTGGATAGATCTCTCAACTCCGCGGCCATTGTCCGCTTCAAATCTACTTAATTGTATAGCTTCAAATAACAAGGTCGTGAAAAAATCCATTGAGTTAAATATACTCTTTTAGTTCTGCTCAAAAGATTAGCGGGTACACCTCTTACTCATCTCTTTACCCGATAACAAGCGTAGATTCATTCTTGGTCGGTCAAATGCCTCTCAGACAAGAAAGATCCATATATATTATTCGATGGTTTATGTAATATGATCTAAAATTTTAACAACATTACTCCACGTCTGAGATGGGCAAGAGAACTGTGAAGGAGATTTAAAAAGAAATTTCAACATTGGTAAACTAAAACCTTTTTGTGGTGAGGTATACCTCCTGGTATTATAGGCGTATATTTAGCTTCATTCTCGAAATAGAAATGTAAGCAGCCGTCAGGAGAACGATCGCACAGCTCGGCTCAGTTTCAAGCTGAGTGTGTTCAGATTGATCTCGGCTGTCTCTCGATGAACCTGATTCAGTCCTTGAATAGCTTTTCGTGCTAGAGGGCTTATCGTTATACTAAAGAAGATAATGAAAGAGGATGTAAAGAAATTCCTTCGATCAAATGTTGATCATCGAATTTCTATTATTTCGTTTTTCCTCTGGCATCAAGAAGATTAAACGATGTTTCTGCTCAAATTTGTCCCTCTGAAACCAACTTAGTATTTATATATCTTCACGCTGCATTCCGTTCTCTCTTTTATAAAAGCGTGTAATGTCATATTGCACAATATCACTTTTTGTATGTCACATGTCCGGTCGTAACACAGATGCCGTCTTCATTTTATCTCATGTGTTAATGCAGGGGTTACTGATACAGAGTATTTAGCCACCTTTCCGTTTTGCCGTATACTCTAGGTAAAGATAGGGAGCGAGCCGAGGTCCAATAAATAAAGATTCTTGCCTTTAAATTGCTGGGACATGTACACATGTAAATGTCCCAATGAGTTCAATCCCGGCCTTAGACAGGAGATGTAGATTCCCCGCCCTCACCGTTTGTGGTGCCCTGGTGACAATAGGCACATGGTCGTTTGCGTAGGCCAACGTTTAGTGAAGACCATATATTTGTCTTGCACCTAAAGTGTGCATATCTGTACATCACAAGTGGAAAGGTTTTGCTTGGAGGTTGTCAAATATTGGTGATTTTCCCCGTGCACTCCGGTTTCCGTCACCCACAATACTGACTACGATTGTGTAAGCGAAGAATTCATCACAATAAGCAACATTCAAATAACTAAATAAACAAGTATCACATGCTTTATTTCTGTCATGTAATAATTTGTGATTTGGTCGTGTGCACAGTGAGTAGGCCTATGTTTCATATGGAAAACAGTCAAAATATGTACATTTCCCATCCTTGACAATTCTTCATTGTAGACCGTTGCATTAGTTTTAAAAAAACGATAAACTTGCCACAGTGTGACTTGGGATTAAACATGCGATGACTGAAAACGTGTTTCCCGCAAGATCAGTCAAAACCAGTTGATGGGGAATTGACGTATAACTTAGGCCAGTGAAAAGCAATTTCCAACACCGCACGGGAAATCAAACGAAAACATGCAGGAAATTTGTTCTCAAGAGCGCCCGTCATAAAGTGACGAACGAAATAGCCAAGCAGTTAGAGGGATTCTGGTATTCATATCTTGCAGATCACTTGCAGTCACTTTTAATCCGTGATTGACTTCATTATACTACAGACTTGTCAGGGACAAAGTCTTGTCTTTGTGTCATTTATATCTTGATGAAAGTTTCTGCGTCACTGGTAAATCTCTTATTTAAGGAGGAAACCGGGATGTTCAGTGTCTTTTATGTTCCACAAAATTATAGCAATCATGTTAGTGATCATGTTAGTATGACGTTTATTCAGTTTGGTTAGATTTAATATCGTGAACAGGTACAGTACAAGACCCATATAGTCTCAAGTCCCAACGGAGTATGGCATGATGCGTATTTATATTGTGCCCTTGATATGATGATCAAAAAGCCGTCCATGGCGTTTCCACAACAAATGGATGAAGTTGCTCTTTCGTTTTACTCTGACCTCCTAGCGGTGCATCTAGGTTGCTCGGTTCCCGTCTGTTGGCGAAGAGGTCTAAGCAAAGGCAGAAGAATGCATTTCAAATTGAATTTGTTAGCTTATGAGAATGGAATTGAAACGTTAACAGTGGTTGAATGGCAGAACATGTTAGTCTTCTTGTTAGCCACTGCTAATACACATTTACCATGGCATAAGAAAGTAAAGATATAACTTAACAGGAAATGTGGCTGTTTTGATTCGTTTGATATCTTCAATGCCCTTCTGTGGGTGTAATTGATGAAATAGATTTTTCAGTTTGTGTTGTTGGAAGTTATTTTAACAGGAAAGAAAATGATATTTTGTTTCTCCACATATGCAACTAGTTTCTGTTCCATCAAAGGCTTTAACGTAAAACATCACAGGTGGTTAATCACAGCTATAGCATCAGGTCATTCGTTCTGATATAGATCTAATAAAACAGGCACGCAATCTACCATTTTTGTTTGTCCGGCTATTTCTGACATATAGCTAATGCTGCCTTAGTGTAAGAACAGGCCGACGACACCAAACACAACATCCCACATAGTCACAGTAGACTGACACAAAACCGACCAATGCTTGGTGTATATCCCTAATGAGCGCCAAGCCGACCAGTGCTTGGTCTATACCCCGAATGAGCGCTAAGTGCACTAGTCCTAGGTCTACATCCCCAATGAGCGCCATGCCGACAAGTGCTTGGTCTATTCCCTAATAAGCGCCAAGCCGACCGGTGCTTGGTTTATTCCCTAATTTCATCACTAATTGTTTCGGCATTTAATAAAACGGGGCACTGCTATATTAACGCCAGAGGCAACAAAGCCTTCTTCGATTCCACAACATACAAAGGTTGCCATTCATGGAATGTTTCCATGTTCACTGAGTTGCTTGAATTTATCATTAATTACATCTATGTGAAATTCGGGGAAATTTTATATCAGCTGTACATAGGTATTCCGATGGGTACAAACTGTGACCACCCCCCCACCCCTTCCCCAAATCTGGCCGATCTATACGTGTTCTCATATGAATACGATATGCAGAAACTATTAAGTAGTAATACTCACCAAAACCGATTTTTCTCATTCGCTAAACGGTATATTAATGATCTGCATGCTTTAAACAATCCGTATATATCAAAGGCTGTCAAAGATATTTATCCACCTTTGCTGGATTTAAAGGAAAGCATAGATTCTCCAGATGGTACATATTATCTGGACCTATATTTGTACAAAGACAAAAACGGTTTCCTCTCTCGCTGACTCTACGATAAGAGGTATAGCTTCAATTTGGATATTGTAAATTATCCTTACTTGGACAGCAATATACCGAAGGGTCCTGCATATGGCGTGTACATGTCTCCCCTTGTAGTATCCTGCGTGTTGTGTGACGATTTCAATGAACGTCACAAGTTTTTACTACAAAAATTGGTGTGTCAAGGTTATTCCATCAAACGCCTTCACTCCAAGTTTCTCAAGGTTTACAATGGGTAGAATTCTCTCGTAAGTACATCAAAGCGATGAAATCGCAACTGAGATACACATTTTGTTATCGACAACTGACATTCTAGCATGGTATACGATTTGAATACTGATTTCACTCCGTCGCCTAGACCATATTTTGTATCTTTCGAACATCAATGAAAACTGTTGACTGCTTCTCTTCGCATGATTCCGTTCTGTTTTCATACTTTATATACTTTCTTAGTTCTTTGGTGGTTTGTGCTATATGTAATTTTTCGGAATTGGCAACGCGATTATTGACCTTGAGCGTCCTTATTGGTTCACGACTGGTATACGAATGTCTGTTTCGAGACATAGATTCAAAAGACTGCATGGAAACTGGGTTTCCCGCTTACATTGTACCGGACACGAGTTCTTACTGGTCAACCAGCTCAGTTTACTTTAAAAAAAAAAAAACAAAAAAAAAAAACAGACAAACACTAAACGTCAACAAATGTGTGAGATTTTTATTGTGACCACGGACAATTGTGTGTGCAAATCTATGCAAGCCCATAACAACGACCACCGCTCTTCGTAACAAAAGAAGCTGGCTGATATTTCATGTTGAGAATACACATGTAGAATATAGATGTGGTAGAAGTAGAGGGAATGGCTGACTTCTCAAAGACCTTCAAGGTCTATCTAGTTTTCGAACCATGGGATTTCCGAATCAGGCCGGTGCCGGTCATATTAAGATGTGAACCTAAAGCCTGCAGGCTTACCAGGGCTGACATTTACTCCGCCAGATCTGACGCATTTTCTGGAGTATGTGTTAAAAAGTTTTGATATGATAATCACTGACAATTATTTCCTCGACCGCACGCTATTCCCATTTTACACCTTTCTAAGAATGACACATCTTTGCTACGTATTCCCATCCATTTTTCATCCTCTAGGTATACACTTTAAACCATATGTTTAGTAACGGTAGATCTGTTAGAATGTTGCACCTTGAGCTGGTAAGTGGCTGGACTCATAAATTCCTGATTTATTTATCCCTCTCATTTCAGTGCGTCTTAACGCTATACTCAGCAATATTTCGTTTTAACAAATACGGCATACTTTTTTGCATAGAACAAGGAAATATGAGAACTCAGGAACTTTACTTCAACTGATGTTCAAATTTTCACTATTTGAGCGCTCTAATTGCGTACTAGTATATCATATCGTTGGGAAACGCTGAAACATTGTGTAAGACCCCCATGCGCAGTCAACCAGCTATTGCCACAAGTGCCACAAATGAAAGCAGCAAAGTCGGGTAATCTTGAATTTCACAATGATTCCCCGAGTGTCCTACGACAAGCCTCTTATCAACCACTCCGCTACGAAAACACATGTGCTCAATGTAAATAACGAAATCCATCTGTGCCTCATTGCTTAGAGACTTCTATACTGCTTTAACTTATCCTAAGCTTACTGATAAGTCTTGGAAGTTCGGTTGGCTTCTGAGTTCTGAGTTTTGAAGTATAAATTTAACACATGTAGTTATAGTCGTAGATGTAGGGCGCTCCGACAGCGTCCCGTGTTTCAGAAACGACGTGAAGTCATCAAACTGACATTGATTTTTGATCTTTGAACTTCTTGTAGCAATGCTTTATCCAAGGTAGTGTTTACAGGTAGTGTATGCCCAACCAAACATGTTTAGTAAAGCTTTCCAAAATACGGTCATAAAAAGATGAAAAAAAAAAAACACATTTGTTGATGACGTCTGTATTGGTAATGGCTATCGGCAAAAGAAGTGATGATTACCCAGAAGTTATTGCACAAGAACTTACACATCCACCACTCACTTTGCTCACGGCTATTTTTGTAAGGAAAAAATTATTCTTTACGTTAAACTTTCTTCAGGATAGGCATATGTAAACAAGACACTTTAAAATACATTAAACTATTCCAACAAAAAGAAAAGCGATTACGTACTGCAGCAAACTTGAGTAATGACAAAATATGGTGGACAGAACAGTAATAAAATGTCGCTTTTCAAACTATTGTTTTGTAAGGAAAAATTGATAAAAAATACTTTCCCTTTTTATTTCGCAGCCATTCTCCAGGATTTATGGCAAAGTTTCTTCGCGTATCTTGCTGCATATCTTGTCTCAGCCGTTTTTCACAGTCTTTGCATTTGTTAGTGACCTTGGAGCCCAGGGTTATTATCTAAGTTCGTAGTAACGTCTGGTTTCCTAATTCTCGTACTTGATCTTAATAGAGAAACAGTTTATTTTACAAGCTATAATACACTTCTGGTAAATCCGTTCAGATTTTTTGTTTACCAGAATTGGGCGGGCAATACTCGAGGATTTCCGGAAACAATTACTCTCCAATCTTGGTGACAATACGCGAATCTCTTGCATGAAGTTAACTGAGGATTACTTACGTTGTATAAAACAGTACCTGGATAATGAACTTGCTCCACAGGAGAAAATCTATCGGTCATCTGTGAAACATTTACCACAGTCCAGTGGTTTTCGCCTCACCCGGCAGTCCAGTTTCCTTCACCAATGAGAGTGATCGAAGTTTAACTCCCAATTTAACAACAAACAAACAAACAAACAGAAGGGTCCTACGGGAAGGAATTCCCACTTACATGTTCCATCCGTCAAGCTACTGTCCGCGCAGTAGATTATTTTTCAAAAGTCCGTACTTACGAGTTCGTGGTTGGAGCGGTGATGGGTTAAGACTTGTACCACTTGAGTGCGCCTTCGATTGCTGTACGGTAGAGCGGGATTCGAACAAACGAACAGAAGGCTTTAAATACACTAAATGTTGCCAGTGTGAGGAAAGACAGAGATGCATCAGTTCTCTTAGGCACATATATGAACAGCACAATAGAGTTTGTACAAAGGTGAACCAGTGGGTCTAATTTGTGGCATTCTGATTACGAACATTACGAACTTCCCCAGATTATATGTAAGCTTCAGTCAGTTCAAATTCCTTCATAACTAATCACAAACGTATATAGAGTACAACCGACTGGACTGCCATTGGCTGAAAGCTCTAACACTGTTGCACTAAAACTTCATGTAACACCGTCACTAAAAATCAGCTATGCCACGTATTATATTCCACTGTGCAAATAATGTGGCTCAGCGGGTACGAAAGAGCATTCATTGACACAAATTTGATGTAACGTTTTCTTTGTCATTTGTTTGAAATAACACCGCGCGATTCTTGAAACGAATCGATAGTTGTTACAATACTTCAAACACGTTTAAGTAGGAGAAACAACTCGCAACAGTTGATTCTTGAAAAAGAATCGAAGCGGCGCTCAGCGAACGAATTGTCGATTATTTTTCAAGAATCAACTGTTGCTCGTCGTTTCCCCACTACAAAACGATTGCTTAAATGTAATATGATCGGTATACTCCTCGTATTATAAACGGCCCATCTACACTCAAGAAGTTAATCTGTTAATTTAACAGAAAGTCTATTATTGTAGCACATTAATCTGTTAAATATAACCCACAAATTCTGTTAGTTCTACATAGTCATTCTATTAGACTGATAGAATATAATGTTGAATGTGACAGAATATTGTATTATAATAACAGAATGCATCCTAGCATCGAACAACGAACTTTTGTTAAATTTAACAAATCAGTTTTTTTAGTATACTTCTTCAACAGTTACATTTATGCCGTACCGATGGACGTCTTAGAACTTGCAATATTCTTTTAGCTTTTACTTTCATCTGGTACGATATTTCTTATTTCATCCATTAGTGCAAGTGAAATAACAGCAGGCTTTATCAAGAATACATCTGTTGGCGGTGTTCGACCTGTGTTATCTGATGCACGTAGTCTTTATAACTTCCTCCGAGACTCATCCATCGTCTCGTCTAAAAGGCACGCTACACTTATCAATACCGAGACAATTCCCCGAGTATGTGCGTGTTAAGATATTGAACTTGGAGATAGAGAACTTCCATTCGCTCTTGCTCTGTTGGTTTGCGCGCTGGCGCAGTGTAATGACCCAGGAGCCTCTCACCAATGCGGTCGCTGTGTGTTCAAGCCCAGCTCATGCTGGCATCGTAAGAGGGAGGATCTACCAGCGACCTCCGGATGATAGTGGGTTTCTCCCGGGCTATGCCCGGTTTCCTCCCACCATAATGCTGACCGCCGTAGTTTAAGTGAAATATCCTTGTGTACGACGTAAAACACCCATGAAATAAATAATTAAATTCGCTGTTCGCCAACATATGCTGTGTTTCCTTTTAAGACATGATGAATGAGTTACTGAGACAATAGAATATCTTGCTTCTGCACCATGCCAGATTTGTCTTCAGACCATTCTGACAGGAAAATGAAGGGGTTTTCACATATCTATATACTGGCTGTATTATATGGATTTATGTACCTGATGACTTCCAGGAGGTAGAAATTATTATTTAATTGTTATCTGCCATGAATGTAGACTGATATTTTGTATAAACATTAGTAGTGTGTTTTATTTGTCGCCATTTCTTTTAGTCATGATACGAACGCGCCATGTATGGTTTGGGTTGTAAAAATAGGGAGAAATAATATGTATGTATGTATGTATTTTGTGGGTAATCCATTTCAGTGTTTCAGCACTAAGACAAGGCCTATAAATACATTCTTCAAACACAAGGATGCAATCAGTTGATCATTGTTCCTATGTACTTTATTTGCACCTTATCAAATAGCTTTAAACAGCCATTTCTCATATTAAATGGGTTATGTTCTTCTAAATAATCAGTATCATTTAAACAGTCCCATTGTTCTAGCGAATTGGTAATGAAATTATCCATGCATATCTGGGTATAAATCAGGATGTAGAAACACAATTTCCAGGTTTCAGTATGGCGTATGTAACATGTAGAATCTGTGTGACGGTTAATATATTACTTATAATGATTATGAGAAACCCTTGCGTCTCTGAAGTAAAGGAGAAAGTACGAGTAACAGTACTTTCCTAAACAAGAATGCCCGGTAGCGCCGAGTCGATTCTTCTTATAGAAAAGTACTGTTGCGAGTGATTTCTCCATCTTAATCGTGACTAACAATGTTCATGTACCTCAGTCCTCAGTGACTTTCTACACAACTCAAATGATAGGTCGAGTAACCCTTTTGCATAAATTGTCGTATTTTATGCAGTGAATTTAGTAAGGCTGAAATGTTCATTGATGTCCTTTATGCAATGCGTTCGTAAATTTATAACCGGTTGCTTTACACATGCGGGCGCAGTTAAATTGTGTCGGATATCTGCGTGCATGTTTCATGGATCTTTGAACAGTGTGCTAATTGAACAGGGCAGCATCGGGGTAAAACATGCTATGGCATTTACATGGCAAAGGTAGTAGCATGGCTGTCGTATGCAAGGTTGTGGTGGCGAAGTGAGAGATCCAAGCCACAAAGCTGTGTGCGCTATTTAGCCACACTAAGTTATGTACACTAAGTTGTACAGAACCGTTGCTCTGTACTTTCCAGAATAAGTATGTACACTGTCTGTACTCTCCTTAAAAGGAAATTAAATTTTCACAAAAGGGTGACGTCACATCTATCTATAACCTGGAGATCGTATACGCGAGAAAGTCTCACAGCGACCTAAGGGTGGTCGTGTGTTTTCGCCAGGCTGTGCCCGGTTTCCTCCCACCATAATGCTGACTGTCGTCGTATAAGTAAAACATTCTTGTGTATATCGTGTAAAACACGAATCAAATAAGTAAATACACCTCGAGGAGTACATCTCATAGGAAAACAACATTTTCATCTCGTAAAGGTTTAAAATAAAACTACTGGAACATTTTTGCCGAAGACCAGTTACTGGCATTAATGACATTCCTTTACGATGTGCAGCCGAAGTGACTGCCCCTCGGTAAGAATGAGCAGGGTAGTACCCTTTAACTCCCTGCCATGTTCAATATTTCACACAACCACCTGGATATGGTTACTTCAAGAAGCAGGTTTACTTGTTTGAAAAGATAGTAACAACTAATCAGGTCTCCCTTCGAACACAGTACGTCTCATATACTCTATCAAAGTGGAAGCAACACATAAACTACTGTGATGATACTTTATCAACTCAACTTTTCTTGTGCCACCACCCTGTCGAGTGGTCTTAAGGGTTGCGCTAACAATCCTGTCACTAAAGCCATGAGTGCTTCTAACTTAAATGTAAGATGTTTCAGCGATAAACTTTCCAACGGAACTAAAGTTTCTGAAAAACACAATTGATACATCCCAGACAGTGGAATACCTGGGTCTTGGGGTGCAGCCTCATACACCCCTTTCATTAATCGTTTAACTAAATCTGCAGATAATTCACAGTGAAAAAATCGCTATACGAATGTTTACTGGCCATTTCTGCCAAGTAGTTTAAAACCTCCGTTGAATTTGGCGAAAGGGGATTGACATTCCGTTTACGAGACCAAAAACACCAGGACTTCCATGCATACTGGTTTTGTTGATTCAAGGGTTCTCTCCATGACTTGGTAATGAACTTTGTAGCCTCGAGAGAATCGCCCGATGTTCCGAGCCTCTGCCAGATACGACACAAGCGACTAATCTCAGTCTTCCCCCGTCGGGTGACGCTTTCTGGTGCCCAGCATGGTTAACAAATCCTGAAAATCCATCAGCATTCCTGTGAGCTGAGGGAACCACAGCTGTGAAGGCCGGTGAGGTACCACCAACATGGCCTTCTGCACCTGATCGTCTCTTAACTTTAACAAAACCCGTGGCGCCAACCTGAAAGGGGCAAAGCAGTTTGGTTGCAAGTTGTACCATGAACATTTAAATATATCTACCATACAAGACGTGTGATCAGGACCCCAGGATGCGTACTGCTCTAACTGGTGATTTGCATGAGAAGCGAACAGGTCAATATCTGGGGTAAAAAAAGTATGACAAATTTCCGTAAATATCATCGGATCTACAATCCGCCCTGTGGAGTCGCTAAACCTCCTGGGCAAAATATCTGCCTCACTGTTCTCAACTCCAGGGACAAATCTGGCACTGATCATTAGGACATGATTATGGACAAATTCATAATATTAATTATAATTAATATATATTATTGATTAATATAACTCACGGCTGTCATGCTGTCAGAACAAATCTGAATATGTTTACCTGAATAAATTGTGGATTTAAACAGAGACTGCACTGCTAACAGAACAGCACGCAGTTCTAGTTCATTTGTATGTTTGCCAATTTCATTTGATGTCCACCTGACATTTGCCTGTCTACCTTCACTAATAGCACCCCAGCCTTCCAAGGAAAAATCGGTGTTTACTACTATATTGACTGGTGGTAGCCTGAAAATGGTGCCATTGTTTCGAAAACCATGATTAATCCACAACCTGTCATCCTGACCACCAAGTTCGGAAAGTATCCTCTTGGTGTCATAACTGAGATTTGCCTTGATGGCCTGAATTTTGTCATGGTCAGGAAACCAGTAGTATAATGGCCCCAGTCGGATGGCCCACATGTAAGAAGTGTACAGCCCTACCAGGCTTGCAACTTCTCTGATAGTCAGTACAGATGCCCTTAACACCTGACGTGAGTATTCCAAAACTTTCCCTAATTTCTCTTCTGAAACAGTTAATTTGAATAACCGAGAATCAATATTAAACCCCAAATAGGAGATCTGCTGTGTTGGAGTCAAAACAGATTTGTCTAAACTACATCTAAACCCATGTGACTGAAATGTGTTTACCACCGTGTTAGTTTCTTGTGCACAGATGGCCTTAATCTGAATCATTATCAACGAATTGTCAATAAAATATCCACATTGGATACCCCGAACACGGAAAGAACTGAACACAGGTTTCAATATCTTAGTATATATGCGGGGTGCGGATGAGAGACCGAACGGAAGACAGGTATATTGGTACAACTGACCCTTCCATCTAAATCGGAGATAATTCCTGTCATCGTCATCTATAGGTATACTATGATAGGCATCTTGTATGTCAACAGATGTGAAAAAATCTCCTCTCTGAACCAGTGGAAGAGATATATCTAACGTTTCCTGTTTAAAATGGTGATATTGGACGAACCGATTCAGATTTTTAACATTTAATATTACTCCGAATATCCCATTTTTCTTCTGTGGTTTGAGTTTTCTGTACACTGACGTCCCTCGCTTTTACACCAGCATTCAGTGACGTTCAGATTTCCTGGTTAATCCGAGGTGGCAACAGCCCCTCACAGTTCACAGGCACGGCATGTCGCTGGACTATGTCATCGACCTCGGTACGTCTGGAACTCGCCATGCACACAAAATTAGCCACTTTTGTGCTAAGTATCTCCCCTTTAGCCTCATCCCCCCACCCCCCTTAGGTTCTTCTGGTACTCCCAGAGCGAGCACATCGGCCTCCGCCATCTTGTGAGTGGGTTTATTCAGCGCACGTGATTTCGTCACGTGATTTCGTCAGTGAGCTGGCCGATTTCTGGCCGCTCTAAGTACGACTTTTCGTCTCCATAACTGTCTTGCCTTTGGCACATAATGTGCCTTATTCCACATTACGTTTAGTGTCAGTTCTATCTTTATTTTCAGGCATGGACATGACAGGGACGCCATCCTGGTCGAACCCTTCAAACCAAGGATACGAGTCCTCGGAATCAGGCAAAATTGTCTGCACCGAGCAGCTCGTGTCTATCCTGTGCAATGTCCACCTGAGGGGTACATTGATTGGAGCAAGGCTCCTTCGACCCATGTGCTTGGCATCTGGGCATAACGGTACTTCCTAAATATACCTCTCTCAGTGCTTACGCGTGATGGAAAAAAGATATCGGGCAGAGGTGGTGTGGGCCTTCTATAGGACCTAACAATAAACTGTGAAAATCACGTAATCAGCTGACTGTATGATGGGACATGCACTGTGACCCCGATAGGTCAAGGCCATATGAGAAAGAATTGATCTGTTATTCCTAAGCCAAGGCTTGGGACAATATTGCAGTGAGATTTAGTGCAGACTTCAGAGTAAACATATGCCATGTTTGCATAATAGTAGTCTGAATTTCGCCTGTACGGCTTCAGTACAGACCAGCTGTGGTAATCTTGCCGTCCAGGTGTGCATCGAGCCTTAGACGGTAACGATTTAATTTTTACACCTTTAATTTAGCAAAGTAAAACGTTAATTAATGTTGTGAACGTTAATTAATACCTAACCAAGATTCATATCGTCTCAGCTAGGAGAAAGTGAAACAGAAAAATTGGATTATCAGCAATGAAGGAGATGAGACATTAAGGCTGGAATTTGGCCCTAGCTGATTTATCATATCGGTCCTAAAATATCAGATAGAGGTTTTTTTATTATTTCTAGTGTTTTTTGCACAATAATACACACCTCAATAATATCTGCACGAATTAACTCAGACTTTATATAAAACTTTTTAAGAAAATACATTATAAACTAGGCGCCTTAAAAGAAATGTCGCTATTCCTACAAAAGAAAAGCGATTATGTATTCGCGCGAGCCTTGGATAATGACAACATATGTTGGATGCTTGTAATAAAATATCTTTGTCACATCAGAGTGCCGTAAAAAGAAAGTAATGGAAACACTGCGAATTTTTATTTGTAGTCACTCTCCAGAATGTAAACTACCAGGCAAAAGAAAGGTTTCACCGTATTTTTTGTCATAAAAACAGTAAAAGCGCGGTTCCGGGTTTGATTCTAAGCAGGACTTAGTGTATGACTGCATAGTTTCCTCTACCAGAACGCATCGTCACGAACGCAACAAATGGAATTGTGAAAATGCGACCACATGCAAAACGTCCTTTTGAGGCATGGCTCGTGATGCACGTGTGGTAATGTTGCATAAATACTCTTGCTCGAAAGAGCAGACATTCAGTGACCGAAAAAACACAAACAATATGCCAAGACAACGCATGCGCAACGAGACCAGGCCATCGGTGTGTCCACCATAGGAGTCTCGCAACGTCATATTGCAAGAACGTTCAACTGCAGCCAAACCACCATCAGGAGGTTGTTGATACGCTATCAGGAGACAGGCCAGACCCAAGACAGACCAAGATCGGGAAGACCGAGGGTAACAACTGCGGCTGAAGATCGCTACATCCGGCAGATCCACCTCCGAAACCGATTCGTCACGGCGACGTCAACAGCGGCGACGGCACTAGGCCAGGTCATCAGCCCTAGAACAACACTGCGTCGTCTTCGTTCAGCTGGTTTACGACCTTACCGCCCCTTCCGTGGGATGGCCTTGACCCTTTTACACCGTCAACGCAGATTGCGATGGGCACGTATTGTACGTCGGTGGCAGCGACGTGACTGGGCAAGAGTGCTGTTTACAGACGAGAGCAGGTTCTGTCTATTCAGGAACGATGGCAGAGTTCGAGTTTTCCGACGAAGAGGCGAGCGTCTCGCGCCAAACTGCGTAAGAGAGGTTTATCCGTTTGGAAGCGGAGGCGTCATGGTTTGGGGAGGGATTTGTGACCAAATGAAGACGCAGCTGGTTATTGTGCAAGGTAATCTGACTGACCAGCGATACGTTGATGAGGTACTGAGACCTGTCGTCGTTCCTTTCCTCCAACGACAGCCAAGAGGATCGATCTTGCAACACGACAACGCAAGACCTCACACTGCCCGCATTGTTACAGACTACCTCGAGACCGCAAACGTCATCGTGTTGCCCTGGCCAGCCAACTTAACAGACATGAACCCCACTGAGCATCTCTGGGATCACCTTGACCGCCGTTTGAGACAGCTGGTGCCTCCTCCAACTAACCAACAGGAACTTGAGCAAGCTCTGTTAAACCCATGGAACGTTATCCCTGTTGACGTCATCCGGCGACTGACGACGTCAATGCGGAGGCGTGTGCTTGCTTGCATTGATGCCTAGGATGGCCACACTCGCCACTGATGACTGTAGTCCTTCATTTCTGTGGATACTGTGACTTTACATGCACTTGCCAGTTAACTTTACATTTGTGTAATTTTTTTCTGACCCCTTGTCTCTTTCATTGTGTTTTGTGGCCAATTGAATGCCAATATTTTAAAGTCTTTTTGAGAGAATATTTTACAATGATTTCTGTTTATAAACCAATCTTCTTAATTCTTATATCTGCCTTTGTTTTTGTTTTATGGGCTCAAGAAGTGGGTGAAACCTTTCTTTTGCCTGATAGTTTATTTGAATATTTCGTTATATACTGAAATTGCTGGCTGCATATAACGGGTGTCTGTTTTTTTTTTTCAGCTCGTGAGGTAGTTTCTCAGGACCATGATTTAGACGTTTGTCACATGACTTTCAAGTCTTGCATATCAGAGTGGATCCCAGGATATAAGGGCTGATACCTTATTCTTTGTTCTTTCACTGTTCAGAGAAAACTTTTATTCCCTAAACCATTGGAAAAGGACCTGGTATTGTAGGGCGGGCAATCGGCCCCAGTGCAAGAAACTGTGGACCTCAAGAAGCTAAACTGACTATAGCTGTGATTGACAGCTACTGATATACTCGTAAGGCTACTTCTTTTTCAGTTGTTTTACTTTTTTTCCTGTTATATGGCAAAAGTGCATTGAAGCAATGTATAGGTCACAAAATCGAAAAATTGGTAGCCCACTCCAGTCACATTGAAATATCTTTTTATTGCATTAGATATTGGGGAGTGGGGAATATCACTGCACCACAAATGTAACCTACTGAAAAATTCTTGAGCACGCAGTTATGCGCCAATCAATTAAATACATGTACAACGAATGTTCCTCCTTATACTTCCGCTACGCATAACATGTTAATTTTAATAATATCTACAAGACCGCATGTGCGCTCAACCAGGATTCACGTATGGTTTCGCTATAGTTGCCATAACTCCTCATAACCGTCTTGTATCTTTTGGAGGGCTCGACTATGATAGTTAAACCCAGAAAATAAAATCACGCGGAAGAGTTGTTTCCTGCGATTATCGTAAATATGAACTGAACACTTTTTTACATTGGGTTGTCTTAGGCCAAGCTGCTGAGGGCAACGTTAAATTACAACAAATAGTGACACTAAGTTGTTTTACGAGATCTAATTTGCAAATACATCAGGTATATTTTGAATGTTGATTAGTGTTGTTAACAGATAAGCTATTGCGCAGTATTGAAGCGATGGATAGTGCTGTGAGCAGTAAATATAGCTGTTATAAACAAACAACGGTTTTGCTCACTTGGTCCACCGATGCTGTTAGGGAAGTGCTAGTCAACCTGAATGACGAATAAACAGTACATTAAACATGTTGATGGCTAGAGGAAATTGCATGGAAAGGGACGAAAGTAAAACTCAGTCTATAAAAAAAATGACAGTCTATAAGCAAAGCTGTAACTGCTTCCTAATCGGCCGTATTCGCTGTTTAGAAGGCTTACAAACCTAATTTCCCGCATGCATCAATCCTTCCTGCATCCGTCTCTATAGGATATAAACAGATGAGAGAATATTTTATGTGACATACCGTTAAAGGTTGATACTTACATAGGTACAGTGGTAATCCTGGTACCCGAGCTTTAACATTGTTTCAAATTTTATGCTATGCTATAAAGACAAATCACTTATTATATTGCTTACCCATGTTTTTCACAATGCATTACCCAAGACAACATTGGTCAAAGTTGTTTAACTGAGTGATCGATTGATTTCTAACGCGTTACTCGATAATATTTTACTCCCATACGACGGAGATGAGATTCATTGGTGGGCAAATCTAAAGTGTCGTGTTATAGTAAACCATCTACTTTTCCCTCTTGTGATGCACACAAAGTCAGTTCAAGATTAATCTGCACGCTATATATCATTTAATACGATTGATCTGCAATAGATGGCGCGAATAAAACCACCCACAAGCTCTGTTAAGCACTCATTGTCGATAACTCGATAACTCAATTTCTCGATAACAGTAGCTTTGGGGAATCTTGAAATCCCATGTATTGACGATGACATTAAACTAATACGGCAGGTTTCCGAGCAATGGTCAGACAAACATCATACATCAGCTGCCATAACCCGTCCCGGGACATTTAGCTTGGCGAGAAAAGATACCTGTAAAATCCCTTGAGTTTTATTTTCCACTTTAGACTTTGTTTTCTTGACAATGCAGATAAGCGATCGTCCTTAAGAACGATTGCATGGTTGTTTCTCGATGAACCTTGTGGGATGTTCATGCTAATCTTCAGGGCAGAAGATAATGGAAGAGTGCGTTGAAAGAATTCCTACGATCAAATGTAGTATGAGGAAATGTCATATAAGGAAAAATCATTTATATTTATAGGCTCCTCAAGACACCTTACAAAACAATAAGTAAAACACGTGAGTAAAGTTAGACTGTGGTTCGAAGTTAGCAGTTGGCTATTCAACTGGGGTAAGTGCTTGTTTCTGTAAATTATATATTCGGCTATATCTGCATTAATACTGCACCTGCAGACATCATACTTGGTACATTATTAACACTTTATGCGGGCTATCATGTCATGCCAAAAATTCTTGATTCTGACACCAGGGCTCGCTCTGTGAACAGCAGTCTCAATAGCAATCTAGCCCATATTTTTATAAATACTGCGCCTACAGACATCATATTTCATACATTATTTACACTTAATGAGGACTATAACGTGATTCTAATAATTATCACTTCTGATAACAGGGGGCGCTTAGGTGAACAGGAGTCAAATAGCAGTATGGCTCATACCTCCATAAATACTGCGCCTACAGACATCATATTTGGTACATTATTTACACTTAATGAGGACTATAACGTGATTCTAATAATTATCACTTCTGATAACAGGGGGCGCTTAGGTGAACAGCAGTCAAATAGCAGTATGGCGCATACCTCCATAAATACTGCACCTACAGACATCATGTAATTTCCGATTCTGACACCAGGGGAGGGTTTAGGTGAACAGCAGTCTAAATAACAGTCTGGCCCATGTCTCCATAAATACTGCTCCTACAGACATCATACTTTGGTACCTTAATGACACTTAATGCAGGTTATCACGTGAGGCATGTAATTCTCGATTCTGACACCAGAGGGCGATGAAGGATCATACAATTTTTAATAATATCTTTTTAATTAGTACTGGCTGTACTCGAGTTAAGATAAATGTTAGATACGGAAGGTTTGTTCAAGAGTGATGAAGGCTAGTAGAATTAAGCCAGGAAAGCCTATCTCCACTGTCAGCCAGTTGGAGATTCTGTCTCCTTCGAATCTATTTAAAAGGTATCTATTTTTTTCTATAGAAAATGTATTGTAATTGAACATTATGTTACAGACACAAACAGGTTCTAATTGGTTCTCCAACACCACTAAAAAAATTGCTTCAGAGATCTTTAACGGTCGACGTTAGGTGACGTCACACTAAGTTTACCAAAGAGTAAACTCAACAAAGAGTCACACTGAAATGTTCATCGAATTCTCAACACACGAACACAACTTGAAAAGACCTACAAGTCATTATTGTTTGACAGAAAATATTTTTTTAATTATGAACAGTGTTACGGATAAAATAGTATATATTTGGTTTTGCGTCAGTATTCTCAACTTCCGACGTCAATGAAGACAAACAGACCTTTTATATCCACTCTAAACTCTACTGTCAACAAGCTTTAACGCCTTCACCAATAAGCTTTAGGATGATGTCCCACTGAGGTGTTTACAGAACTGCTGAGGGATCTTTTAACCGGCGTTTACGTCTAAACCAGTACAAAATGGCGTGAAATGCTTTTACGTCAAATGACTGCTGACGTCAAACTGAGCTGTTAACTAGGCTGTTAACAGAACTATTTACTGGTTTTAAAGACTTAACCAGTTCGAAAAGGACAACTTTTAATACAGACACACACTGTTCATACTTGGTAATTAAACACAACTTAACAAACTGTACAATGTTGGGATATTGACATCCGACACCAGGTGGGGTTAAAATAAACAATTAACCCTGTTAACTGATCTGTAAAACGGCATTAACGCCTTAAGTTATATACACACACAGATCTCAGACTTCATACACAAACATCACTTTACAGGGCCTACATATATATATATATATATATATATATATATATATATATATATATATATATATATATATATATATATATATATATATATATATATATATATATATAACCAAGTATGATGTCTGTAGGTGCAGTATTAATGGAGATATGGGCCAGACTGCTATTCACAGAAGTACCCTCTGGTGTCAGAATCGGGAATTATATGCCTCACGTGATAGCAGGTGTTAAGTATCATTAATGTACCAAGTATGATGTTTGTAGGCGCTGTATTATTGGAAATATGGATCAGGCTGTTATTCAAAGAAGCGCCCCTGGTGTCACAATCGACAGTTATTGCCATCATGTGATAGCTCGCATTAATTGTCATTAATGTACCATGTATGATGTTTGTAGGTGCAATATTTATGGAGATATGGGCCAGACTGCTATTCACAAAAGCCCCCCCCCCCCCCCCCCCCCCACCGTTGTCAGAATCATTTTAGGCATGACGTGATAGTCCGCATTAAGTGTCATTATTGTACAGAATATGATTTCTGTAGGTGCAGTATTTATTGCGATATAGCCGAACATATAATTTATAGAAATAAGGACTTGTCCCCGTTGAATACCTGACTGCTAACTGCGAACCGCAGTCTAACTCAAGTAAGTAAAACTTCGTTTAAAACATAAGTCTCTAGAAAGATGTGTAGAAAAAGCAGACAAGTGGTTTATGGGATTGCAGAGCGTTAGTGTGATCAGTTCTTACGTAGAGGAACACTCATCAGATAGTCTCTTTTATGGGAGCCGGCTGCTTCCATACTTTTGTAAGGAGATTTTCAGTGACAAATCTGACAGACATTTTAGGTATTTGAAGGGTGCAGTCAATACATATCAAAAGCAGTAATCACCAAGACAAACGTCATACCCACTGGCAGAATGCAGGAGCAAAATCCGCTCAACAGAGACCAGTGCCTGTATAGATTATGTAATCTGCTGGGACATTCTGTTGCGTCGTTGTATACAGTAAGAGACACACGGGTATATCTTTTGTTTCGGTGTTGTAATAATGCCCTGAGTCCTTTAGAAGTGTGCAAAGTGAGCAAAAGTAAAACGGCCAAATATTATACACTACCCATGCTCGCTGTACCTCTTTTCCCCTGTCTACAGACTATCTGTGTCCAGGTAGCCGTGCAGAACTTAGGCAGGATACTGCTACGTGAATTCTTGATCTGTTTCGTTTGATTCACATTAATTTCCCACGCTGTTAACTTTTCGTCGAGAAATTAGCGCTTGTAATACTAATGTGTGAGTTGGGATCAAACATGCACCAACTGGGTAAGATTTTTTATTTCTTTGTTTATTTATTTGATTTGTGTTTTACACAGTACTCAAGTACCAGAACTTGATCAGTGAGTCCTACAGATAATGGCATTTCTACTGTGAGGTCTGTTGCACTTTTCAGGAGTGCATGATACAAATATTTCAATAATGACTGACATTTTTTTTTCAGCCGCAAGCTATTCCTGTCTTATACCAGGTAGGGCTCATCCCTTTCTGAGACAGAGCCATTTCGACAAGAATTTCCGTCGATTTTACAGCTTTTCGGTGTGCACATTTTAAAACATGTGGCTAATACCGGTAGACCAAATAGGATGTTCCATGATAGGTTTGTAGGTCGTTGTGCATATAATGTCCTCGATTGTATATATATTTTTAGGCCATCCGTCTGTCCGTCGGTATGTCAGTGGTGAGTCTGTCCGTCGGTCAGTTTAATAGTTGACATCCAACCCCTTAACATAAATCAATCACTTATCGAGGGGTCTGAGTGCAAGAGCACGTCGACTGTTTGCGAAATGTTTTTATCTGATTGCATGTGACTTAGTACCAGACTGAAATATTTGCACCTGGATGATTAGAGACTTCCTTTAAGCTAAGAACTTGTTCTGATCAGATTAATAAACATCCAATGCGTCTCTTGGTTCATTGGTTGAGGTAAGTATAGGGTCTCTCGGAAACGGTGCCAAGACATTAAATATCAAACTTTGAATACATCCTAAAACACCATTAAATGTATTTGTATATTGGTGACAGCTGCATTGTTAATCGCGTTGGGCAAACCTACATTGATGGTTACCCAGAAAAAAATGCGCAAGAATTCACACCTCCGTTCACTCACGGCAACATCTTCGCGGAAGAAGTCATTCTTTACAAGGTGTGTAATTATGTATTCGTGGAAGCCTGTATAATGACAAATTCTGTTGGACAGGACTGCAATCAATTAAATTTCCCTTTTTCACACCACATATGTTGTTTAGAAGTTGATGGAAATATTTCGTCTTTCCATCTTGCTGTTTCTCTCCAGAATTTATTTGAACATTTCTTCAAATGCCCAAGGACTGGATGCATGTTTATGAGGGGTAAAATTAACATTCAGTCGAGAATATATCATTTTCTTAAACTTAAGCTGTGTCTGTTGTTTTAACTTCTTAAAGCACCTGGTCGCGTCTTCTTAAAACACCTGGTTACATTGTTTTCATCGCATTGCTTGTTGAATATGATGACAACACAGTATCTTGAGTAATAGTCATGTAATTTCCACTGAAGAGCCCATGGTGATTAACCATCTACCATCTGAGCTCACTTGTGACTGAACACATACGGCTCATAACGTCTTGTACAAGGCCACATTATTAATACTGTGCAGCCAATCATGTACAGAGCAGACTTACGTCATCTCCTTCATCACCTTAACACTCATGTGAGGACGGAATGTGAAGTTGTCAGTCACACAAAGATCATGACCAACTATTGACACTTCCGCAACGGATTATTAACCATCGTATTTGACTTGTCGCATTGCCTCAGTCGACCATTTCTCACAATGGCGTGAACATAAGTGTGGAAATCAAATGCGTGTAGTGATAGGCTTTCGTGGGCACCAAACATGGATACACATCTAATAGTGCTTCATTAACTGAACAGTAAACTGATGATCTGTATAGGTTTTAAAAAATTCGTATACAACAACCTCTCTGAATATCTAACTTTGCAGGATTTATACGAAACCACAGACTATGCAGGACGTACGTCTTACCATCGCGTAAAGACCACAACGGTTGCGTCTCATGCCGACCTGACCACAAGAGGGGTAGTTCCAATTTTGATATTGAGAATTATGCTTATTTTGGATAAAAATCTACCGAAGAATTTTGTATATGGCGTATACATATCTCGCCTTGTAGCATTTGTCAGATACGTTGTGTGTTTTGTGACTATTTCAAATCAACCTCACAAGCTATTACTGCAAACAACTAGTGTGTCAATGACATTCCATCATCCATTTCTGGGATTTTACAGGGAGTACAATTCCCTTCTAAGTAAATACGGACAGAGTGTCCTGTCATTCTACTTCACAGTAACCTCAAACCCGGGGCTAAAGGGGCTGTATATTCATGGTGTTAACGGGTATACTCTGGTATATCTCTATGCCTAGATTTAAAAGCTGGCCACTTGCTGGAAACAGGACACCCCGATAAATATTTATCTATTTATTTGTTTGTTTATTTGTTTATTTATTTGATTGGCGTTTACGCGTACTCAAGAGTATTGCATTTAGACGACGGCGGCCAGCATTATCTTGACAAGAAACAGAAAAGAGGACACCGGAATACAGTGCACATTTACTAAAACAACAATATACCATTTCCAATGGTTTACTTACTACAGTTAGTATGCATACCGCCACTGTATGCGGAATGTAACACAATTAAACAACATCTTAATTTTCTTAAAAATACATTTGAATGAGTAATGAATAAGTGAATACATCTCGATGTTTCTTTATTCTTTCGGTTCACTTTATTTCGATATACTGACAACGAGGCTACCAGACGTTGACTGTACTTTGTGTCCGACATTGATTACCACCCTTGTATTTTTAGAGTTAAAAGCGTAGGCACAGCATCATATGCCCACCTCGTTTTTTTATTACAAGTGCTGTTTATAAAGAGAGGACACTATTTCTTGCAGATAATTTATATTTATAAAATAGTAATGCATCCTAATCGAAAGAGTGCTTCTAAAACATATTAAACACACATTGGCAGGATGTTAAGTTTTAGCTGGCACTGTTGACACCATACACATCACAGCTGAGTGCCTTTCAAGATACCACAATGTGGTGATGCAATGATGCAGTGTTTTTATCTCTGGGGCTTTCGCCAACTCAAACCTAATGGCTTATTGTCCAACAACAAAACATTTAACCCAGGCAATGCGATTTGCGACCAGCGTAAATAACTGGATTACAGACAATCCATCAGAACAGTCACTAGACGCTGTTACGACTCAAACTGCCTGTATTATAAAGAGATGTCTTGTTCGAAATACACGACAGTTTAGCCGCATAAAAAAGTAACCAAAACCAGCAGATTTTATTTTACAACAATTTATTAGGTTTAACAAGAACAGATAACAAGACTTATACAAATACTAAAGTGCTTAAGTTTAACAAGAAAGGATAGCAATATCTATACAAATACTACTGCACTTAGATGTACAACGGTGTCAAATCCAAACGGACGCATATATTCCACAATGCTGAAAACCACACAGGCGTAAATGCACAGAGGCAATATTGATAAGAGGGAAAATTCACAGTATAACTGAGTGTATGACGAAATATACACAAAATTCCACAGATAGGGTTCGTGTACTAATAAGCACTGTGTACACAAGAGAACAAATTAAGTATACAAGTTCAGACTGAACAAGTGCTCGGTGGAGATATGATATTAGAAAGCCAGAGGCTATAAAGACACCAAAATTCAGCACAAATGGCCCACTAAAGTAACACACAGCGAAAGCATCCAAAACTCTCGATAATTCTCCTTTCTCCCCTTTGACCTGCTTTCATAGGTCTTATATAGACTGGTGGAATTTTCTAGAATAAGAAAATTCTTGAACGCTTGTTGTAAACGAACAGGCCCCGAACTGAGCGCATTCTGGAATATTCTAAGGCAGAGGCAGACAGCAGGCCCTGAACTCTGCATATGTAAACAGTGGCAAGCTAAATTTAGAAGCTGACGGCAGTTGTTCACATAACAACGCACAAGTATCACGTCAGATTATTTCCGTGCACCCGTCTACATGCCAGCATAATTGTAACCAAATCAACATGCAGTGTTATCAATAGTATTCATTGGGCAGAAAATGACACATCTGAAGGCCGAATCGCGCAATTTTTAAATATTTATTTCCAGAGGAGACCCTATATATATATATATGTCCATTCAACATTCTAATTATGTTTAATGGACCGCCTCACAACATACATGTAATGGTTATGCTCATGTCTTACCGATGGTCATCTCAGCACTTGTGGTAGATACTGCTTATTTCACCGACTGGCTCCAATAAAATGACAACAGACTACATCAAGAACACATCTGTTGTCAGTGTTCGACCAGTGTTATCTGATGTACGTACTCTCTATAACTTCGTCCCAGACTCATCTATCATCTCGTCTACACTTACCAATACCGAGACATTTCCACAACATGTACATGTTAAGATATTGAACTTGGAGATAGAGAACTTCCATTCGCTGTTCAACAGCATATGCTCTGTTTCCTTTCATGGCATGATGAACGAGATACATGTACATATTCTGGCACATCCGTGGGGCGAAAATAGATCTGAAAACAATCAGTGTATGGTCTCTGAAACATGATTGTTTTCAGACTGTATAGACATTAAAATAAGCGATCGTTCAGACATCTAGCTGTATTAGAATGCGTTTGTGCACCTTTTACACAGAGGGGGAAATTAACAGTTTATGGATGTTTGATATTTAAATGAATGTGGAATGAAATCCACTATAACCATGTGAGATTTTAGCATGTATATATTTTTGGGATATTTTTGTTGATTCCATTTAACAAAATGCCAAAAAACATGGTGGAATGTAGTGACAAGATGTGAGTATAATATGCATTAATAAGACTAAGCCCACAAAAGATTCTTCAAACACAGCAACGCAGAAAGCTGTTATTGCGATGAGAACAATTAATCATTGTTCTTATGTGCTCCAGTTGGCCCTTGCCATTTTCTTAATTTCTTTCAACAGCCATTTTTCATACTAAATAGGTTAAGTATGCCTAAATCATGCATTTATAATTTGAGCAGTCTCTTTGTTTGGGCTTTGTGGTAACAAGATTACCCATACCCGGACAAAAATCCGGATGTAGAAACACAAGCAACGGGAATTTACAAGAATTCCTGCATGGCGTATGTGAGATAAATAAGGTGCGCCTTGGTTGAAGCATTAGTTATCGTATAAACTCAATGATTTGCTTATGCTAACGGCACTATCATTTTCAAAGAGGAGTAACAATGTACGTGTACAATGGGTGTCTTGTAAAGACATGCCTATTTCTCATGTTACACGAGATTTTATTTTGTACTTAACGCAGCCTACAAAGCAAAGTATATATCCGTGCCAAACAGGCGCTGAATTATAAACCGATGGTAGCGATTTCACGTAAAAGCCAATTCCGACCGATACATCACACATGTCTATATGTCTAAGAGACGGAGAAACGGATTAATCTGATGCAGAATCCTTGCTGAAGCGGAACTCTGCCCACTGCTAAAAGCTACATTAATTATCTTGTCAGATTTACATAAACTTGGCCTTCTCCTCTCAGACATACGTATTTCACTTCAACCACAAACGGCCCAGGGAACAAAAGAAGAAGTTCAATGACCAGAGTTTGGATCAGATCCAACTATAAGTTGACGTATGTAGGGAAACGAATCACTGGAACGTCACTGTAGTTTCTGGAACGTTGGTAATCATCTGTATATTGATATGCAATTTCTTTTTATTAAGAAACGAGTACAGACCGGAACTATAGATATATCCTTTATAACCTTTCATTTTGGGTGAAATAAAGTAAATTTTTTTTGATTGGCGATATTAATCTGTATAGTACGTGTTGCATACTACTTGGTACCATTGAATTTAAAATGGTACCTTGACCGTTGGTTCTAATATATCTTGCCAGACTTGCCAACCACAGCACGGCCAAAGAGTCACTATGATCGTTCTAAAGCTTAGAATGTCTCTGATTTGCTATCTCTCGACGCACGCGAAGAGTAAAAGAAGTACGCCAAGAATGTGTTGTTTTCTACGGGCGACTTGATAATGTATAGAATGAATGACAACGATACATTACAGGCAAAATGCCCGGAACGAAACTACATAACCTCGCTGCTCCCTTAGTCTGACTCGCGTGACTCCACCATCATACGGTCAGTGGAAGTCACGGGATAAGCTCTAAACAGTTGCTTTACATCATTTACTACCTGTGTCTTTCTCAAGGCTAAAGCCTGTGGTATGCCAACGATTTCTTGCCTGAGGTGTATGATCATACGCAAATTACACTGCCATACGAAAGACTAAGTGAGCCATTTTAGTCTTTAGAAAGTCTTTTATGTCTAGACGATGGCTTCCGGTCACGTCCGATATGGGGTTTATCTAACAGCACCAAACCGGACGTCCTGACCCATTGGCTTCTGACTATCGCAGTGTGGCCCGTAACAGCTTGTGGGTTGGGGAACGGATGTTGGGAATTAGATTGGTGGAAGGTTAGTGAGGACAGCGAAAATAATCATGACTAATTTATGAACTTAACAAAATGTAGAAAGTCAATAAAGTTTGGCATTTGCAGGTCATCTTAAAATCACATGGTGTATACTTAAGAAAATCTGACCTTTCTCAGATTTCTCATCTACCCATAATCTTAACGGTCCAGAGGTCAAGAGATCTCGCGTACAGCGAGAAATGCTCAACATGTAAATAAATGTTATTAATGTTTATCATAACAAGTGCAAATCTTAAAAAATGTACTCGGGAAATTTGTCTATTTACCCATTAGATTGGGATTTAACGTCATACATAAGAATACTTAATTTCTAAGTACAGTTTTATAGATAGAGGAAATTGCAGTGCCCTAGCAAACTTGCATTTGGTAATAAATTCACAATATTTCACACATATAGCGCTGATACACTGCAGGTTGATATTTTAAGCCTAGCACCAAATGAAGAGGGCAGTTTGGGAAGATAGCTGTGCTTGCTTTTATTATATTAAGGCATATGAATGCGTCCGTCTTCTGGTGTCAATTCCACGAAGCGATATTGACCTAAGTCAAGATTTTGAAGTTTTATGCAACGTGGAGAAAGGCCCAAACAAGTTGAAATTGCATGAGTTTTGTCTTAACATTTGGTAGACTTATCCAAGAAAACCTAATAAAGTCATAACAGCCTTAAAGGCTCGTCCAGCTTAAACCCTAGTATAATGGTTTGAGAACGTTCCTATTCCGGACGAGGTATTTTTTTTTTCACTTTATACTAATCAGATAGAAGGGAACACAGCAGGGAATTTATATCTATGAAAAGCAAAGTAGCCCAGAAATCGCAACAAGGCAAAGTAAAGTCTACTACACTTTCAAGAGCTGAACCGCCTCTTCGTTCGATTTGCATTTGATCTTGACACGTGTGCCGTATGGTCCACTTCGTAGCTTCCTGTTCTTGACGTTCACTAGTCAGCATATTCACTGCCATTCATGCTGTTCGGCAAGCAACAATTGACTGCTTCTTGTCCCGGACGATGTTTGCAATGATTTCCCCATAGACCAAACCAGCGGTAAAGTGTCACGTCTGACATCAACATATGAGTTTGATAGTCAGTGACTACATTGTCCACTATGTCCCAAGAGAATCCACGTGGCATTACCAGATGCCAGATCTATCAGGATAAAATATATGTCGATTACTTACTTCCTCACATCAGACCATGAAAAGCCGTGCACTCGTCCAGATCCCCACGGGTGCAACTCGGCTTCACTCTGATATAGTCCCTTGATGATGCTTTAACCCATCACCGCTGTATACTCACTAGATGTAATTACACACAAGGCTCCTTACCCGAAAGTGACCGTTGTGATCTACACCATACCATTTTCTCTGCCGTGTAAGCGTTTTCTCAACGATGTCAACGTTTTCTCTGTGGTGGAAAGGTTTACACTGCAGTTGAAAGGTTTTCGCCGCATTGGAAACGCACGTGACACTTAGCCTCGATAGCCTCTATCTGACTTAGCATCCCAGGAAGCGTATGTTCGTCAGATCAAAGATGACGAATATCTCAGATTGAGGCTTAGTGTTACGTGGATTTTCACCACAGTGCAAAGATTTACACCGCGGAGAAAACCTTTCCATCTCGGAGAAAGCCTTTGCACCACGGCGGAAACCTTTTCCCCCACGGAGAAAACCTATGCACTGAGGAGACAACCGTGGAGAAAACGTTTACATCGCGGAGAAAACGCTTAAACCGCGGAGAAAATGTTTACACTGCGGAGAAAACGTTTTTCAATGTTTTTCGAACTTCCAGAATATTTTTTGTTTGCGTTAATTCCCTTTTCCATATACTTTAAGTTATTTGTTCCTAATACTAAGCTTTCATTAGAACAACCTTAAACCACGGAAAAGCATCAGAAAATGTATAAAAGTTTCGAATGACAGTAACAGGTCACCATTTAAAACAGGCTAACAATGTATAACAGGAGGTTTGTCGGGTACGAACTATCCAGGTGTAAGATGGTTTCCCTGGTACATGAAGCAAGGCGCTGTCGTATCAGTGAAACGTTTTTCAGAAAGGCGTAAAACGCCAATATAATAGATGAATAGGCATGTAT
Organism: Liolophura sinensis; assembly: GCF_032854445.1. Taxonomy (NCBI): domain Eukaryota; kingdom Metazoa; phylum Mollusca; class Polyplacophora; order Chitonida; family Chitonidae; genus Liolophura; species Liolophura sinensis. The sequence goes on from NC_088295.1 coordinate 17,300,257, forward strand.
ATTTTCCATTGAGGTAAATGGGACAACACCACTCAGCAGGCTTTCAATTCCAATTTGATTCTTCTTTCATTCTGTGGGCTGTTATGTAAATTACCTTTAGCCACCAATGAGGTCATCGGATCAACATCGCAAAAAACAATATGTTTAAACTGAACCTGGCCACGGTACATGTGTCATATCTTTTTTTTCTGAGTAACATCCAACAGAGCCGAGTTCACATGTTTTTGTCTTCCTCTCAACCGTCTCAGTTTACTAACTTATAAAACAGCGGGAATTATATAAAGACATGGCAAAAAACAGAAGATAGAAGGTAAAAAACAAGAAGTATGCCAAAAGCTAAATTTACAAAAAAAAGAGCAAACAGAAACAAAAAGACATTTTTTCCTTGTAAACACGTCTGTGGTTTAATCAAGAAGCATAATCTGGGAAGTTATTCAAGCACTCTCTTTGCTCACTTAGGATGGTGTTTTTCCCTCAGTTCGATAAACAACATCCTTCAAAAACGGATTGGAGAGCAACTCAAGGGAGACTACTCTGATAGTATTCGTCCAATTGCGTTATCTATCTAATCTGCATGACGCGCTGCAAATGCCTTACGAGAAATCGACATTCACATTACCGATATTGCTGTAATTTCTTATTTCCCTGCAAACACACGATTTTCAAAGGCACTAGTTTTTGAGAAATTCCCAGCAGGGTACTTGAGGTCATACACAGCCGTCACCTTGAAATGACATAAATCTGTTTCTGTTCCTGTTGCCTGGCGCTCGTGGAACCCATTACTCAGTTGGGCAGAAATTTTCATTTACTTAGAGGAAATATTTCTCCTCAATCACTAACGCCATGTTTTTTTCTGTGTCCATTAACGTGACAGAATTATTAGTTTCCTTCGCGTTTCATCCACAGATAACATCACCATCCCGCATGTTCCGTTAAGTGTTTTATGAAAGTCCTGGAAATATTGATGGATGGGCAGCCATGTTAGCACAAGCCTAAGCATGGCCATATATTGGTTATAAATCTCATAAAACCCTAGCTTTAAGAGCCCAAAACTTTAAGAATCCTTTTGCGTTGTACCTGGGAGTGCATATATTTTCGGGAAAACAATCTGCATTCAACCATTCTAACAGAGCTTGAATTTCTAATCTGATTGTTCAACAGAAAGTCTTTTGTATGAACCGCTGTGCAGGTTCATACATTTTATTTATTTGATTGTTGCTTTACGGCGTATTCAAGAATATTTCACTTATACGACGACGGCCTTGGTTATGGTGGGAGGAAACCAGGTCGAGACCGGGGGAAACACGCGACTATCGTTACCATCGGTTCCTGACAGACCTTCCCACTTGCGACTTATTCATACAGTTTGCACAATGTTTTTTTCGTTTATACGCCAATATACCTAAGAAATATTAGTCAATCCTGAAATAAAATTAAGCCTGTACACATCGCACAGACCAGGAGAGATGATGTCATCTTTTACAACCTGACTTCCGTTTGGTGGAAGTTGCTATTTTCCAGTATGATACAATATTAAAGACTACAGCATAGAGTAAAACCAAAGCAGCGACAACAGTATGGTAGATGACAAATGACCACACGTAACCGGTCATATTCAGCCTCTTGTCAATTTACGTCAGTTAGGGATTTATTCTAAATCTTCATATAAGTACTTAAATAGTAGCAACTGACACGCCCCATAGCACCAGGGCTTCAGCATAAATGATTTGTTTTTAACACATTTATTATACAGTAGTATAAAAACAATGGAAATGGACCAGGTTTTGGGGGGCGGTGAACCTACCAGCAGAATCATGGTTTATTCAAGTATACAAAGTCAAAAGCTACTTGGCAAATGGTCACAGTTGACCAACGTCAGTTTACCTCAGTTAGGATTTTAGTGCAACTCTTCACGTAAATTTTTAAATAGTAGCATAGTCAGACACTAGCTAAACGAAGCGATGTATCCATGAAACTGAATGTCAATGCATACAGGAAATATTCTTGAAACAATTTTCAGCTTTTGTTTTCAAAATAAAGGAGGAACATGTGTGCATAATAATAAGGGAAACAGAAATTTGATAAATATGGGAGATAACACGTCATCACCCAATCATAATCCTTATTATATACTCGTGACTTTTTAGTTTTGTATGTCACCCTGGATTTCCTTATTGCAAGTGTGTCGCAATTGAACGACGAAAGCAAATCAGCATTCATTTGGGGAAAACTTGGAGATGAGAGCAATTTAAGCTGACAAGTGTCTGATGCTATTGTTCCTCAGCTGATATGTGTAACCAGTTTTGGCAGACCGCTAACTGGTGAACATGAGGTTATCAAATTATTTTGAGATCATTTTTGTAGCCCTCATTGGACCACGGACGTTAAGTCGTACAGCTTTCACATCCTATCTACCAGACTAATATCAGTGTCAAAATATGAGTTGCGAGCATTTTTCATCAGAGTAATGCGATATCGTTGACAATTAAGACTGTGATCGAATTGTCTGGAAACTCCCATAATCCTGTACACGAACAACTCGGCCTGCCAGGGATGTGACACTGAGACGCCAGGCAGGGTCGATTTTGTGTGTCAGAGAACGGGTAAACATTCTGTCAGTCATTAACCTCAGGTTAGTCAAGCAGATTTAACAAAGTAACCCGATCTAGTAAAGCGGAAATGAATTATTATATCGACCAACTCATGGATTACTCTTAAAACATAAGGCGTTCAGGAGTGGCTTTACATTGTTTCCTTTACCTCGCATTGCTTTGATGTTTGCTTTCGGGCTAGCGTCATGTTTTCGACAGAAAGTAGTGGACAAAATACATCTTAACTGAGTTATGGATAGAAATAAACTCAGAGACTTTTTTTACATTTTTAAAATTTATTTATACATTGAGATTATTGCCTATTATTAGATTGGCATGTGCAACTGAGTAATGGGTACGTACCACAATTTCTGTCTCTAAGAAGTCCAAATTTTCCGAAGTAAAAAAGTAAATTCCTTGGGAAAATGAAGTGACCTTAATGATAAAATAATACAGTCTTCCTGGCGGTGCATGAGTACTACTAGTCGGCCACAGACACTTTGTATTCTCTTCATTCTGAAACTAGGCAGCGAAAAAACAATTGAAAAAAGAAAAAGTACTTTATGAAAGGCACATGCAATTTCTCTACAGGGCCCTGATCTTTTACCCGTTTCTCTCTCTGCCTGTAAAGAAGTAAGTGATCAAATATTGACTGCAAAGACTTTTCTTGGCGTCAATTGATGGACAATCAATTCAAATGCGTCCTGAGCCGACCTTAGAGTAGGTCAACAAGCTACTTGTATTAACCCTGTTGGATTGCTGTCATTTGCCGAGACGGAACTGGCGCTTGATTTAGTTCTAATACGGCGCTTCCCTACACAAAAACCTTGTTCAAATAATTGCCTTCGGTATTGAAATTGTGTTGCTCAAAAGGCCAGAGGAGTCAATTTTGTCTTGGTCTGAAAACAGGGAGAGGAACTTCGGATCGTGCCGCGTCCCGTCCCAACATCACCACTGCTATGTTTGACTGCGGCTTTTTGTGAACCCAATCATCTGGTGAATTCATGTGGCGATTCCATCGGTCATCCAGCTGACTGCGGCTTCTGTACATCGCTATCACGTAAAACACCAATCCTCTTCTATTGACAAACTGTCTAATCGTGTCAGAGTCACTCGTCAGCCATGAAATACACGCACGGCTTCGGCACGTGTGTTCCTCCTCTTATATCGGTACTCTGTCGCTCTCGTTTCCATTTGTTTGTTCTGATACCGCCCACTGATCTGGATATCATGCATTGTTTAACGTTGTGTTATCCACATGAATTCAAGATACGTCTAGATTTTTGTTTAACAAATGTTGAACTTTAATTCTAAAATCGTGTTGATCGATGGAATGAGAAAAAAAAAACATCTCACGCACTGTTATGCCAAGAGCTACACTGTCAGCAAAATTATCACAGTATTTGGCCAGCCCCACAAATTGCATGACCTGTCAAAACTCAGAACAAAACACCGATGTTTTCCGGTGATAACAGCGTATCCGGTGCAATTCTGTAGGAAGTAAGGAGTGAGTGAGTGCATGGGTGAGTGAGTGAGTGAGTGCCAGGGTTTAACGTTGTACTTAACAATTTTTCAGTCATATGACAACGAAGGAATTATTCATGCATGTAATGTGCCTCCTTGTTGCAGGACGAATTTCCACCGCTATTTTATCTAGTGCTGCTTCACTGAGACGACTTACTGAAGGCAAGTAAGCTGCTCCCCACCCCCCACCCCCCGAGCCATTATACTGATACGGGACAACCAGTTGTTGCACTATCCCCTTTATGCTGAACGCCAAGCGCAAGAAGTTACAACTTCGTCTTTTAAAGTCTTAGGTGTGACTCGACCCAGGATTGATCCTGGTTCCTCCGCTCCCGAAGGAAGTAAGGAAGTTCTTGCTTTCATTATTCAATATTTCGTCAATACAATTACCCATACTCAACATTTTTCGAAGGAAGTTGTTCCATTCTATAGATTTATGTCGTAATGCAGGATGATGAACAGATTTGAACTGTTCAGAGAACATTGGTTTTTATTTAATCTTGTCAGTCATTGTGTTAATTTTTTGCTCCTTATTCTGACAGGATGAAATATTAACCTTAAAAAAACAGTTGGTAAATCCTTCAAACATTTTTCATACACGTCTTTTTTCATCTTTTCGAGGAGTTAACTGGCAGTAGCAGTTAACTGAGTGATACAATTTTCTTCTTATTTCTTTCATTGCTTTTTCTGACATGGTGCTGCAGTGTATTCAGCCACTTACCATTCTTCACTGCTTTCGTGAGTTTTTAATCTGCCTCAGTTATCCCCCTTTCCCTGTTTGCTGGCGGAATAATGTACATGTAATCTGAACGCATATGCAGGAAATCTTAACCCTCCGATTACCATGGTTACTGAATAATTCACAGAAAGACGTCAATGAATTTTTGATGATATAAACCTATGTATGGTTTAAACACCAAATACCCGAAGGTATGATGACTACTACCAAGTATCACTATCAGCGCAAAAGATTGAAAAAATAAATGAAAGAAGTAGTCATTGCGATTTTATGTCAGGCTGGTATATCTAAGTTCTGTCAATAAAATAAATTGCAATAATACGCAGCAGTATAGCTCTCGATGCAAAGAATGGAGAAAAAAGATAAACTAAAAGGTAGAAAATAATATGCAGTGAAAAAAACAGGCCAAATACTCTGAGGGAATCGCATCTGTTAAAAAAACGCATTTGCCAAAGCTCTCTTAGCATTAAATTCAAATGTATAAAAACTAAAACCAATGTGGTGATAACTTTACCCACGGATGAATTGCTTAAGTCTTTATTGTCCCAGACGTTTATGTTCAACATCGGTAAAGAAGCCCGTGTCGGGATATCCAACAGAAGCCAGGCTCATTCATCATTCGCACCTGGGTCCCACAGAGTTTTAAAGGTAATATGGTGTGTCGCCATATAGACGAAAATTAAACCAATTCATGTCTGACTTTACATACTAACACATAAATCGATGGATTCCAAGCTCTAACATTCAAAAGAGTGTGGAGTTTTGTCGATGGAAGATTGATCAATAACTTTTCTTAAAAACAAAATGAGGGATGCTGTGTAGTTACAGCACATCGTGAAAAAAGGTGTTAAAGTGATGTGTAATTAAAACAGGATTTTCTTCAGTGATTCGGTGAACGACATCACCAGGGCATCTTCATGACACCATTGTGAAGCCCAGCCCCACTACTTTGCAAGTCTCGGTTGGACCATTCCTTTTCCGATTTGAAGACTTCAAAAGCTGACAAATACCCGCGAATGTTTTAATAAACCGTGTGCTGAAAATAAAAAAAAACTTAATGAAACCAGTCGTCCAACAACAATATCTCCCCTTTATGACTGCGAGTTACAAGGTTTTCTTTCCAGAGAAACACAATACTGCCGACATTTGCATGGGCGGCCGACGTACATGTAATTAAAAGTCAATAAAGCCGTTCTCTGGGACATTTTGATGATTTGTGCAAAACGTTGCTATAGAATATAAGGCAACATGAAGTAGCGTGTCATTTGGTTGCTATGCAAGTGTATTTTTTTCAAATCCTACATATAAAAAAGAGCTACTTATATACTGCCTTCTTGTATGACACTGACACTGTGCCAAACAGTTCTGTTTCCTTGCTTTAATCCCTCACTGCTGAGTGCCAAGCGAGGCAGCAACAAGGTTAGTTTGTGTTTAGGATATTGGCTAGTGCGATTCCCTTGGTGGGGTTGATTTACACCAGAACATTATGGGCGTCGCGAAACTTCTGTGTATTATTTAGGTTATTCTGTAAAAGAAATAATTAAAAACTTTTAAAATTCTTGTCCTACTCTTTTATGGAGCAAGCAAACCGTGCTTAACACAAAGTGGGGCTATCCGCTTTTGAAGTTTAAAATGAAACTGTTTGTTACAATCAATTACAACTAAATAAACAGCGGTCCAATGCTTACATACTTCTGTAGGGTGTAAATTTAATCTTTGCTGACCTACATGCAATGGACAATGGACATGCAAACTGGATATTCTATAAGAGAACTTCGCACAAAATTGTTCACGTCCTCTGTTACACTAAATGCTCAGTGAACTAAGCACTAAACAAAACAGAAAAATTAATCTGAAGGGCGAAAATTGACCAAAAACTGAAAGGAAAGAGCAGCTATGAGTTGACATCTAAATACAGATAGATTATTAAACAGCCTAAAGCTGTTGGCGAACACGTCATTATAAACATATAAAAAAAAAACGCCGTGTGATAGCAACATGTCCGGTTAATATACTTCTGATACTTATGTACATGTATGTGCTTGATAATCGTGCTTAGTAACATAACGTAGGTAGCTGGACTGGCAGATGTATCTTAGAAAGTTTCAGTAATATCGATATTGAGGATAATGGAGGCCTGCTGATTATATAAATTAGAAGCCTAACTCTGAGGTCAAAGGTTTGAAACCCGCAGTAATCTTTGCCAGTTTTCAGCACTGGAATCTGTACTGTGTCCAGAATTTGTATAATAATAAGGCCATAATAACCATACTACCGTAACGTACACAACGTACCAAAGCAATATAGACATCTCATGCAGATCTGTACATGTGTGGATGTTAATCAGAGCTGGTGTACATAGCTGAAGGTCTGTAGTTTACCCAGGACATTCTGGTTTCATCCAACTATAAAAAGACCATAATCGTGAAATTACTGAGTATGGCGTTCAACAACGAACAAATAAATAAATGAGCAAGTGACCACACTTGGCTCCCTTCAGAGGTCTCCCGAAAGCAGGGTGGGGCCTCCGTGGCCGAGGTGGTTGGCACGCCAGCGCGGCACAATGGCCCATAAGCCTCTCACCATAGGGGTGGCTTTAAGCTCAAGTCAAGTTCATGCTGGTTTCTTCTCCGATCGTAGGTAGGAAGGTCTATAGAAACTTGCGGATGGTTGTGGATCCCACTTGAGCCATTATACTGATAAGGTCAACCAGTCGCTGCACTGTCTCCTTAATGTTGAACGACAAGCGAGGAAGATATAACTTCTTCTTTTAGGGTCTTAGGTGTGACCCGACCCAGGATTGACACTGGATCTACCGTCCCCGAAGCGCACGCTCTGGCGACTGAGACATCGGGGTCGGTAGATACCCTTAGAGCTTGGTCATGTAGCCTCTGTGAAGCACAGATTATATATTCTAGCGTTTTATGCTTAATACTTATTCACCTTTCTAATCCAAATACCAAGCCAATGCCCCAGTGGTAATTTGCTAAATAATTAATGATGATCTTTTCTTACTTCAGATATATATTTTTTTAGACTTAAGATGTATTTTTGTTTCATTAGCGCCCTTTTGTGACATGAACTACATTATCACATTACGCCGTCATTCAGTACTCATTAACAGTGGCTTGTTATTTTATGGGGTAGTGTTGACGCTACCGACTGACTGCACGCTCTGTCTATTTAGCCTCCAGTCAGCTTTCCTTAGACATGAATTGTTTGTCACGTTACATTGTTTCAATATCCTGCTTAGGGGTAAACGGAAGTTTCTCAGAAATAATAACATGCCTCGGGAAAACCCTGATTGCAATGACGTTTCTGTCACTGTTTTGTCAAGAAGCTATCGCACTGAAATGCTAAGAAGCCTTAGGCGCAGGAGAATCACTTACGATATTGAATGTGTTTCTGGCTCTCACAGTTTCAGTACTATCAGGACGTATGTGGTTCTCAAAGTTCCAGTGTTATGAGGACATCTGGCCGACACACTTTTGATAAAACATTTCTGAAATCCGTGTAAAACCCATATAATTTTCATGACGCACTAAAACCGCCTTCAATCGTCGAGTGGACCAGGCCAATTTGACTACAATGAAAAAAACAAATGTTTAAAACTTAAACACGTGATAAAGTTCTCTTTACAACTGAAAATAAACGTGCTCAATGACTGACTGTATCACACTCAAACATAACTTTTTACTTTGTATTCGTAGTATAAATTCATGTATTTATAAAACAAATGCGTGTATTTAAAAAACAAAGACACCTTTAACATGTTAAACGTTAAGAGTTGTTACAGTGTAGTTGAATGATACCATGCGCTGTTTTATGGGACTGGAGCATTCGACAAATTGCACCGTCTGAACGCGGTTTATGGCATAGACTTGTCCTAATTTTATAACACTTGTCGAATTCCAACAGCCCATACAACCGGTTGTATCGTTTGAACACGGTTTATGACATAGACTTTTCCTAGTTTTATAACACTTGTCGAATTCCAACAGCCCATACAACCGGTTGTATCGTTTGAACGCGGTTTAATTTTAGATGGAATAATCTCGGCTACTCCTGCCTTAATCACGTTGGATACGTTATTTTATGACAGATACGGCATCAAAAGATATAGAATAAATAAATAAATCTGTATGTAATAACATTTAATAGAAACGAAACAGTTGGCGTTGCTATATCTCAATATGATAGCTACGATGCTTTTCTACTTCATGCGGAGAAGTGACATGCTAAAGACAATACACGATCCAGGAGAATTTAATCGTCGAAACAAACATTCGTATAACAGCCGTCAACCAATAAGGACGTTCCATGTCAATAATCGCAAGGCCAATTCCCAAATCTGACGTATAACTCAAACTACCAAAGAACTGAGAAAGTATATAAAGTACGAGCACACCTGGTAACATCAGAAGATATGTCCGCTGTATGATTGAAAGTGAAGAGTAAATTTGCTTTATCAGTTGCTTTATGTACGTGTATATGGTCATATTTCACATTATTTCAATGACATTATGAATGTATCTGTTCCCAACAATGGGTCATTGTCTGTACAACACAAGACCAGCCGTATTTGAAATCGTCTTAGGACAACTCATGGACTACACGAGTCACTAATACTATGACCTATGGACTACACGATTCACTAATACTATGACACATGGACTTCACGAGTCTCTAATACTATGACACATGGACTTCACGAGTCACTAATACTATGTCCCATGGACTACACGAGACACTAATACTATGACACATGGACTTCACGAGTCACTAATACTATGACCTATGGACTACACGAGTCAGTAATACTATGACGCATGGACTTCACGAGTCACTAATACTATGTCCCATGGACTATACGAGTCACTAATACTATGACCCATGGACTACACGAATCTTCCTTCCACCCCTAAACTTGATCGCCATGATAAAATCCATCAGTTTTAATATGCCTCTGACCTAAAATAAAAAAAAAATATTGACTGCAAAACTGCCTCTAGAGATCCATAGCTGGAAAATTATTTCTACTCTATAACTCTCCTTCAAACGTTTAATACATTTGGTATTAAGTGATGAAATGAGAAAAAGCTATACTCGCGTCGAATCAACTCTTTCCAACTAATGCAAAGTGGTGTTGAAAGATCCGAGCAATAGTTATTATAAATATGGCGTGCACTAAAGCGCCACACATACCAGGCAAAACCATTGCTTCTAAACTAGAACAACATGGAAGAGTTGAAAATGTAAAACTCGAATGCCTGCAGTGAATCATTCTAAAACTGTCACTCTTTGCACAGTTACTGGTGCAAAATCAAAAACAAACACTAGATAACGAAATCATACAAATCTTACATTCGAACCATACTAACAAAGGAATTCATTGAACTCAAAACAGTGTCCGACTCGGAGTTACGCCACGTGGTGTATTTACACTACTAAAGCATAGGTATAGAAATACTGTTTAGCCGTTAACTGCACAGAACATACAGTCAAATTAGATCGGTCTTGTGTGGGCTTCAAGCCGTATACCACGTCTTTGCTCGTGGGATAGGCGAATTACGTAGCTGATCTGTATTCCCATGGGCATTCCTCCATTGCCACGTTAGACAGTGTCGAAAATCACACTTACTGTGTCTCGCAACGCCTGCCTTGATCGCACAATCTAATTTCAAGGTGAGCCAAGTTTAACCGTGATCCATAGGATGACAGCTAATTGATGAATTGGTCTCTAAGGCCAGATACGGATTCTGGCCCTATATTGAGGCAGTGTACGATATCTCTGAAGCAAAGCCGAAAACGACACAAATAAAACTGGATACAGTTAAGGGTATTTGATGCCATTTGGCATCATGATAAATAAAGTAACATCAAAATTTGAAACTCTTGATACAAGCTCTTCGTTGGTGGCAATAGTTCTAATGTCACGGATTGTGTAATATTTTACTTATCGACACCGTGGATTTCAGAAGCTTACTGCATGTGTCCCAAACTTTTGACTCAGGCGTTGTTGTAAGTTACCATAAATGTGAAGGAATGAAAAATATAGGTTTCGGCGACGAGAGAATTGGTGTATGAGAGACATTGGAAACAGAAATGTTCAAGATTTAATTGTGTCACACTTAAAACATGTTTGTAAAAGTGCATGTTTAATTTGTACACTCCATAAATGTCTATTAAACAAAAATCATGTTTATATTCTAAACACTTCAGCTTGTTAACTTTATGCAAAAGATAATAAAGACACTCAGCATGTTTATTTCTTTATTTATTTGATTGGTGTTTTACGCCATGCTCAAGAATATTTCACTTACACGACCCAGCATCTCTATTGCGTGAATATAAACATCACATGTTTAACATACACATAACTCATATTTAACATGTTAAATACGTAACATTTAAATTCTGCAATCCAACTTTAATTTTCAGTCAGGTCACACCCAAATGTTTAAATCCTGAAATCTGGTGTTCCTCCTCTGTTTAACTCTCAGCACATTATTATAGACCAGGTACTGGTTAAATGGGTGTCCATTATATGTGGTTTTGTGGTAAACTTTGTTGAGAAATAACCATGGTGCATTTATACAGCAAATCTAAGTATTTATAAAATAAATGCATGTATTTATATATTAAGCCAATTTATTCATGAAAAAACACATGTATTAAAAAAATAAACACACCTTTAACGCGTTAAACCTTAGAAGTTATTACAGTGTACGACGTCTAGTCTAAGATTCAAGTAAATAAAATGATGGACTAATAAAACGTAATTAGTTACTAATCTTTCAGGTTGATAACACAAAGACGTATATATAACTGTGATGAAAATCGCATGTGTTTTCGTTTTACACATTTACTCACAAATAGAATAAAATTGTGCGAATTTTCTCCATTATTAAGTTTTTATTAATATTTTGCTGTAAGACAAGAAAATTATACCAAATACTGATGAACGTTAAAGTTCTCAGTTAAGCCATGGAACAAGCGGGAAATGAAAGGAAATCGAATATTTTCCAACACATCATGTTGATGAGTTTGAAATTACAGGAAAACTTCTTATATTTAAATGAAAAAACTAATACATGTATCGTCTTATTCAAGTTCACCACATATGTAGGGAGCGAAAATGTGTTTTGTGAAGCAGCAAAAAGTGTCGCGCTAAACAGCAACTCACCAGACAAGATCTTGAAATGTGCAATTAATGTTCCCCAAAACAGCAATTTCGGGAGACCATACATATTATGATGGCTGGAGAACTTTCAGGCATTACTCTAACATTTGGTCAGTGTGTATCAAGCGAATGATTATCCACTGTCTCAGAAGGTGTTGGTGCCACACTTCACTAAGCTGGAAATGTATCTTTGACGCCTGTCCATGAGGTTTTGTCGCTCTCTTAGTCTTTATATTTTACATGACACTTTTAGTGATTCAGAGTAACCGAATTCTGTTCTCAGTTCCAACCAACCCTTCACCAGACCGTTTTATATCATTGTTACAATAAATCATACTCCGTTTCCTGATTATCACAATCCTTTGCCATGGTATTAAATCTACACTGTGGAACATTATTCAAATTCCAACGGAATCCACAAAAGAGTTTCTGCCGCCTACTTTCGTTCAGAGACGCAAATAGGATCTATTTGAACGGCATGTCTTGTAAACAGGTTAGTTTTATATCCAAGAGGACCGTCCTCTATTCTGTTAATATGACTACCATATTCCCTCAAGACGACATAGACGCTGTAGATGAATGGACAATTTACTGTATAAATGGCTGGTCTAGAGGAGGTCTTGTCAGGTAGGTAACTGGCTAACACATATCCACAAAGGTCAGTTAAACATTATGGTGGCTGAGACTGTCTCCTTTATCTTCCTGAAATGGCTGGCTGGGCAGCCAGTGTCCACACCCGAACGTGCCAGCGCTCGATCGACCGACATAAACTGGAATAGATTTTGTCATTATAGCATCGGTCGGACATAACAATCACTGTTAACAGCCACCCGTTTTAGAGTGGCTGTTTGGGACTAGCGGTACTAATATTGCTGGTAATGACACACTGGACTCACATAGGTGAATGGAGTCTGTTTTAAGGACTGGAACACTTGTATTAACCATGTGGTTTTGGCAACTGAGTGATGGACTAAGAAACATATTATTTGCTCTCTTCAGACGATCAAATGTACGGGACATCTCTATAATACAGACTACATGGGATTAGCTGGGAGAAATATAACATAACATTATCCCATAATACCCATTAAACCTTGTTCAGAAGCAATCATACTCAAAGAAATCAGCCAAATGTACGGGATTTCGCCAGCACAGATAAAACTGTTTGTCTTTCAATATTATCGTCTCGTGGTGAGTTTATCTCAAAGGAGTCTCTAGAATGATTTTTCTTTGCGTCCATCACGAGGCACTACGTGGTTTCAGTGGCTTAGGTTACCCGTTTCTACAATACTGTGGACTTTAAAAGCATATCTGTTTTCCTAATCTTTTAATCATCTTTTAAAAGGTACCTGACAGGCCATATAATATAAAGCCAAAGCCGTGCCATGTGTGGATTCGATGTGTGGTCTCGAACCTACAACCTTATTAGTGACAGATCGACCGGCTGCATCGAGAAAAACACTCATATGCCATGTAAGCACAAACATAATAGATCTTGGAGCTAACCCCCCCCCCCCCCCCGTGTATCATTTAACCACTTTCCAGTTGTATAACCGCGACCAAACGCCTCAGGTTCAGGCGATAACACTTACACAACGTTTTCATAAGAAGTAAATATAATTAAGAACATAAAGTACGCATAAAAGCATTATATCAATCATTTTCGTTTTGATCTTTTGACCCACTGTCCCGAGACTCCAGAGCACGTGTATAGATTTATGAAAAGCAGAGGCGCAAGCTCACGAATCCATAATATCATACAAAGCCTCGTCTGGTTTACACTGATGGGACGGAAGCCAATGTTTTTGATGCGTTGATGCAAGAAAGAAAATCTTGGAACAAAATTAATGTTCTAAATGAGAACATATTTAATTAGAGAACTCGTTCAGGGCTAAGAGAATATCTCTCTGACTGCAATCTTCCAAATAACGTGTCATGGCGATTTGTCACGTCCTATGGTTGTGGTTGAATATATACATATACACTACCAGAACCTTATAACTGGCTGATCGTTGTGCGTTGTTTTAGTTTTATGTAGTACTTAATAATTTTTCAGACATATGACTGCGAGGTGTCTTCTTGTGACAGGGCGAGCCTCTGCTGAGGGTGTGTGGATTTAGTCAGATGAAAATTGATGTGTTTACATCAGTGCCTAGAATTCAGCTTCAGAGGTAGTCAGGAGACTTTTCAGATTCATGGGGAATGGCAAAGTTTTTGTCAGGTTTCTTCTCAGACTGTTCTTTGCCTCTTAAAACCCAAAACTAAATAAATAAATAAATAAATAAATAAATGATGCTGGTATTAAAGACGAGGAAATCCAAGTTTTAATTTAAAACGCATTGTTTTCGGATGCTATTCAGCGTACAGCTTGAATTTGTTCTTCGCAGTGACTTTTTGTTCTACCACAAGTCAAGAAAACAACACTGTGTCCTGACAGTGGGTTTTATTAAAACAAAAGCTTTGAACAAAAGTGACGAAAAGCCCTCCGCCAGATACTGAAAGAATCAAAGGATATTAGATCAGAGAAGAACGCTGTTATTGAGGATGTGAAAGACGATGACAACAGACATAACATGATGAATGAGGGAGGAGGGTGGCGGAGAAGTACTATGACCCAAAGGATGAGACAAGCTATTAGATTTTATCAACACCACATTACACTTCCTTATTAAAATGTCGTGAACTGATCTTCTCTTGTATCCCTCCTTTGATCGGCAAAGTCTCGTTCACGTACTAAAAAGTACATGAATACCATGACTTATTGTCGGTGACGGTCTAATCATAAGACAGAATTATATCATCTTTATTTATTTATTTATTTATTTGATTGGTGTTTTACGCCGTACTCAAGAATATTTCACTTATACGACGGCGGCCAGCATTATGGTGGGAGGATATATCATCTTTGTACCCTTCCTCTCATCAAACTTGTGAGAGTACCTATGGTGGTTTTTTGTTCTCAAAAATGTTTCAAATGTTTCAAACTGGTCAGAGCCTTGGGGGGGGGGGGGGGGGGGGCAATAGTAGAACATTAGTCACAGCCCATACAGTGGAACACGAAAATATTAATACACGTCCTTAGCATATGTATTTGTACCATAGACGTTTAACTCTGTTGTGTGGAGGAAAAAAGCAGGGCGGCGCAAACCACAGTTTTTAACCAGGTACCTCACAAATCTATATATCAAGGTTCATGTGACCCAACGCAGCCACCCAACAAGTAGATTCCGTGACGAATAACCTATACATTATCTTATGACGTGGAAACCTGCTTCGGGTAGCAAAAATACAGTCTTTAAAAGCGAAACTCTCAGAGAGGAAAATGTGTGAAAAATGTCTTTAATTATGACATAACTCAATCAACACTTCAAAAACTTAAATACTATAGTGCTGCTCGGAGAGTCCTTTCTGAACAGATATTATGATTTACAGACTCTCCATTGCACATATGAGTTATTGAACGTGATGAATACCTAATTATGGGGAGAACATGCCTGTGAATATATCATTTTGTAGAAATGGTGCTTTTGTGTGATTTAGATAGATCAGCAAACCACAACTTAAAAAGTGAAATGAGTTGACGGGTTCACGGAGATAGTAGAAAATAAAGGATACCTCTTTCTCTCATCTATCATCCACAGGAGAAGAGTGCGCTGTGCCTGCGTGGTAGAACAATACCTGTTATTGACATGTCGGATAGATGGATCAGGTATGACTGGAATCGTGCTGAGTGTTGCCGTGCCCCTGTACAATTTAATGACAGCCTTAGACCAGGGTTACACAACATCTAGTACTCGTTTGTCACGCCTGCTCTGAGCAGACAGGTGGCAATTACAGTGCAGTTATCCGCCAAACAATACGGAGGTGGTTAAGTGTGATGTAAGTCCTCCTGTCTGCATTGCACGCCCTAAAGAGCTGTCCATGCACAATTTGTTCTACCTATTAAATGTTTTCTCATCCAAACGTCATCTTATGTTGTAATCTTCATGTGCAAGACATCGTCCTCATATGACTTAAACAACTCTTAAGCACGATGTAAAATCTATACATACACGCACCATCGCACGCATACATAAATACACACATGTGGAAAACCGTTTTCACGAAGTCTCTATAAAAAGCTCGCCCATAATGGAATTTTACAATTAATCAAAATCGTAAAGAAACAAAAGCAACAATCCTCCATTTGCTTCCGAATGACGGGGTTATATTTACTGGATTACACCTCCTTGTACACTGGATTACTTCTGAACTACACACTCAATTTTAAATCAGTTTGGTCTTTACTTTGTAGAAATTATTATTCTGATATTATATTACGACATATAATTGGCGTATAATTTTCTAACGTTATAGAAATGGGAAAAGAAACAGTTTCATATCACATTACAGGTTTAAAATTCTGACAAGATGAAAACAGATGCTGTACATGGTTCGCAATGCGGTTGGCTACCATATTAATTTGCATAAATGACATTATGGTCTCTTCATGGGTACCGGTGTCATGTATCTGCGTAAGTAAAATGTAACAAAATAGTGGAAAAAGCTCGAAAATCCATTTCTCGACTGTATCGTTTCACTCAGCAAAAAAGATAATGTTGCAGCCGACATGGTTTGTTCTACGTGTTACTTAATCCAACCCCGCACCTCCTACAGATCCCGTCGCAACCTACGCCCGTTCTCCCATCCCCGGCAATAAATTACTGAACTATTAAAAGACTTGTCGGATGAGAGAGACAAATGTGGATTAGACAAAATCAGCTGTTTTTCACAATTACGATGCCGAGTACATTGTTGCATCCAAGGTACCTACACACTTCTTTTCGGACAACCTGATCCAAGACTTCTTTCTCGCCTTCCCTATGCAGTCACAACGGCTTCTGCCATGTATTCCAGCCACCATACGTAATGCTGTATCATTACACTTGTGAATAACGAGGATTCTCTGCAAAGGTTTACAGTAATTACAATGCATCCAACACTGAGGGTTTTATATTTCTTGAATACATCTTGTCTGAAACTTGTACATGTCGGGGAAGTCTTCTTTGGAAAGTCGTTCCCCTTTATTCTCATTTTGTCAGGCTGTTATTTTAGCCTGTCATACAGACCGTTGAATCTAATCCCAGTTTTGTAAAGACAGAAACAAACTCTCCTGAAGGTACGCACGACCAAGCACGACCAATAGGTCAACCACTTTTTTGTCTCAGACAGAACACTTGACTTTGTAACAGCACCCTAGAGGATATACTATGAATACCGTACTGACCTTGGCGAACAAGGTTTGCGTTGGTCAAATGCAATTGGACTATTGATCACGTTGGACTCGGGAGTTACCTTTTTGTTTCTGCGGAGGCTGGATTTGAAATTCACGGATTCATATTTGTTTTTCTTTCTGCCTGTTGGAGGAAGTGGCATAAATATATCTATTATTTTAAGGAAAGCTATCTTCTGATCAACAATTACAACAGACATTAACAAAACTTTCTCTTGCCAAACGCCTTTACCTGAAAATGTTGCAGTAATCCAAAATGAGAAATGGAGGTAATGAAAAGAGCACTTGACGTCACCATGGTGTAGAGAAGTTTGTCAAAACCAAACTATACAGTACACAGACGTTACCAACAGAACATGATATACCTCAGATACCACGTTACAGGAATGTTGCATTCCAGATAGAACATTGCCTTTTGCTTTCACTTCAGCTCAGAGTAAACGTGTGATATTAACTTAATTATTAAGGTAAAAGTCAACATTTTTCCAAAAAAAGCGGATATATACCACAACCAGACAACATCAGGGTGAACGTGCTTGATCTTTTGGACATATACTCCTGTTTCAGTTTGAGCATTCTATAAGAAACTTGCGAATATGCTGACCTCAATTAGCAGTGAATAGTGGTGAATAAATGTCATCCGAATCATTCTAAATCTGCATGAAACTTTAATAAACTCGACAATTTATTTTTTTGTCGAGTTCAGTGACGTCTTTACCAGAGCATTTGCAGCTGAAGATCCGCCACAGACACATTTTGCTCTTTTCACATCCTAACAGATGCAATGCATTATAAATAAGCTCCTTAATGTAGTGACTGGTGTACAACCCACGCTCAACGGAACCAGTTATTAACAGATCATATGCGAGGTTCTTGTACAGAAGACTACCAGACCACTGTGTCATGAATCTGGTGCCTGATATATTGATTAATCATTTATCCACCTTATCCCCCCCATATTATGCTATTTATCAAAGCAATATGTATATGCAAAAACTGTACAACCTACCACGAAGGCCTTCTAGTTACTTGTTTAACTGTATAGAACACAGAACGATCATGACGATAGCGCCTGTCAAAGCGCTATCCTGTCTGCAAAAAAACCAATTAGACAGCTGCAGATTGAAACGCGTTTCGCATTCACTTGTATGTTAAGGACTGTGTTGGTGAACAGTCCCTGAATCTATAAACCCAAAACCCTGTTGACATGATGTTGACCGAAATTACATGAAATATTTCTTGACAAGACATGATAATATAAATCTATATGATCTTAAAGGTTTCTTCGATCTTCAGATACCAGCTTGACAACGGTGACAACACTTTTTAACTCCATTTTCACTTTATGTGCTACTTCAGTAGAAATGTTATCGATAAATAAATATGAGCTGTTTTGGTGTCGTATATATGGACATTATGAAATACGTTTTGCCCTTGGGCTGAACATGGCTGAAGTTACCTGCTACATGTTGGTATATCAGTTATCGATAATCAAAATATACATATCTCAGTTCCGTTTTGACTGCACCTGTTCATATATACAACGTGGCGATCTATTTCAACACAACATACAGCTCTTAGCTCATGGTAGATACGGGTATGGAAAGGCTTTACTAAACTAGTGAGAAATAATGCGACCAAACACTTTGTACAACATGACCCTATATTACTAGCTTTCGGAGAGGACTTTCCCCATCATCAGGTAAAGTGGCGACTGTAAGTGGGTAGTGAAATTATAAATTTGGCGTTTTCCTGTAAGTGGGTAGACAGCGCTCAAGGTATATATTGTTGTGTGCACAACTGCCGTCAGCTTCTAAATTTAGCTTGCCACTGTTTACATATGCAGAGTCCAGGGCCTGCTGTCTGCCTCTGCCTTAGAATGTCCCAGAATACGCTCAGTTCGATGCCTATTTGTTTACATCAAGTGTTCAGGAATTTTCTTATTCTAGAAAATTCCACCAGTCTATATAAGACCTATAAATGCAGGTCAAAGGGAGAAAGGAGAATTATTGAGAGTTTGGATGCTTTCGGTGTGTATTACTTTAGTAGGCCTTTCGTGCTGAATTTTGGTGTCTTTATAGCCTCTGGCTTTGTTATATCCTATCTCCACCGAGCACTTGTTCAGTCTGAACTTGTATGTTTAATTTGTTCTCGTGTGTACACAGTGCTTATTAGTACACGGACACTGTCTGGGGAATTTTGTGTATATTTCGTCATGCACTCAGTTATACTGTGGATTTTTCCTCTTATTTGTGCATTTATGCCTGTATTGTTTTCCGCATTGTGGAATATATGCGTCCGTTTGGACTTGACACCGTTGTACATCTAAGTGCTTTAGTATTTGTATAGATACTGCTATCCTTTCTTGTTAAACTTAAGTACTTTAGTATTTGTAAAAGTCTTGTTATCTGTTCTTGTTAAACCTAATAAATTGTTGTAAAATAAAATCTGCTGGTCTTGGTTACTTTTTTATGCGGCTAAACTGTCGTGTATTTCGAACAAGCCATCTCTTTATAATACAGACAGTTTGGGTGGTAACAATATACATACTGGGTGAGCATAGGTCATGAAATCAAGCTGTAGAAACATAACACAAACAGGAGTTCATGTCTGTACAAAAACTGTGGTATAATCCACCGTGCATGTAAATTGGATGATCCATTGAGTAAACGCATACATGTATGTACAATAGTGAACAAAATATTCAGGTTTACTGATAACCTATACAATATAGGACCTGTCAGAGGCCTGTCCAGTGGGAATAGATATCATACAATAATGTAACACTGATTAATTAGGAACTCCTAAAAACTCCTTCCTGCCTGTATTAAGACGGTCCAAAATTGTGAACTCAGGTTATTGCCTGTATTACGTCACAATTGTCTGTGTAGGCGTGCACATAAAACATATATGAAGTACACACGTACTGCAACGTTACCGAAGAAAAAAACAGTTTATACATATATATATCCATATACATTTTAGAGAGATAGTCAGGGGTTATTCAGTCTAGCAGCCACAGGGACACAGTCTTTTCTCTCAGTCTTTTGTTTGTTGGCCAAGATGTTGTGAGTATGTTATAGTTCCTGTGAGTTATTTTGAATTTAGTTATATAGTCATCCAAATTTTTTTAGGCTAGTTAGTTTATAGATCTATAGATACAGTTAGCACTGCTGAGTTAGACATAGTTTCTCACTTGTGTGACTCTGAACTAACACGGGTATCTTTGTATCAGTTTCCGACATGGCGTCGGAAGGGGAAATGGAGTGTTTCCAAAGTCTCGAGAGTGTAATGGGACTACCAAGAAGGATCTAGAAAAAGAAAAGATCGGTCCTCAAGTAGCCCAACCTCGTCCAGTAACTCTGAAACTGATAGCGACACAAATGGCGGTCACTCTGCAAAAAAACCAAAAGAGGCCTGTGAAAATCTAAATGTTATTGTTAAGTCATTACAAGGGCAGACTTCGATTCAGAAAGTCAACTTGATAAAGTTAGGTAAAGATCTTCACAAACAAATCGGCGATGTTGAGTGTGTTAAAAAAACTATCAGGAGGAGATCTGCTTATTCGATGTAAATCCCCACGAAAGGCTGTTCAGCCCTGTTCTGTCACACTTCTTGCTGGCGTAAATGTTGTGTGTTCCCCACCTAAGTCTGCCTCGCAGTGTAAAGGGGTCATATATGGTGTTGATGTGGAAACAACTGAAAAAGATATAGTTAAAGCATTGAAGTCATAAAATGTTTTAGAAGCAAAAAGGCTAACAAAAGGTAAAGAAAGAGAGCCGTCTACTTCTACATTGCTGGTATTTTCAACTGCCGTTTTGCCGGGTTCATATCTGTTATCAGCCCTTCGATGTTAAACAGTTATTCCACCAGTTATACGGTGTTATAATTGTCAACTCTATGGTCATGTTTCCAAACACTGCTGGTCCAAAACAAATTGTCCCCGCTGTGGTGAAAATCATACATTCATATACCATTCGTAGTCCGTAAAAGGCGTTCCAAGTCGATAATCGCAAGATCCATTTCCAAACAACGTTTAACACTAACTCCAAAGACAAAGGTATGTAAGAAATTATACAAAAAAGAAATAATGCCGGTAACACACAAGAGAGAAGCGGTCATCAGTTTTCAATGATGCCGGGCAGACAATGAATATTCCAGGCATGAATTCCATATCAAAGTTCAAATTCGTAGTCCGTGAATGAGTTCCATGTCAAATAACAATTAAACAAGTATCTCATTCGCTCTTTAACTGCAACTGTTCATAAAAGGCATCATGCTGATGTAATGAGCATGGCTACCTTTACGGGCCCTAGCCTCAGGTTAAGCGGTATTAGATACAGTTTGAAAATGACGACCCTAATCGATCAGATTGTGATTCAAAAGTAACAGACGATTACGTCTTTCCCGTTCATATGTAAAGATCTCATGCTACAAGATCTCATCTCAAGGCTCACCCCGGTGGTTTGACGTTCAGTTTCGATAATGTGCAGCGGGAATATAGCCTGAGGTCTCAGAAACAACTGGAGTAGTAGGGGGAGGGAGGGTTCTGGCGCACTCTCCATTTGATAAATAGAGGCCCCCAGCCCCTATTCCCGGCGAGGTCCAGAAGTTCTAGTATACACACTATAGGTTCTGGCGCACGCCCCCCTTGGGGCCTTCCCCAGAACAAAATAGAGCCCCCAGCCGAGGGTCTGATGGATATCGAAATTTCTTAATAGGTATACAGCGAATACAATGAATAATCATGGGATCTCCCACGATGGAAACGACCAGCCAGCCTATTTGGGAGAAGTTAGTCGGCACGGTGCAAGACTTGCGAGGCTACAAAGAAGTCACCCACAGCATGTTTGAAGACGGACGCGTCAACGCGGGCCGGCTGCTTGTGCTGAATCTCTTCACCAACGACGTGTGCGCTTCGGTAGATCACCCCGAGCCAATCCGGCAGTATTATGAAAACCGGCTGCTGCCCGAGCTAATGAGGCAACAACCCTAACTCCCAGAACATCAATCGGAAAGAGCGTTTTTCAGCTCTTGCCGAGCTAGTTTTCGGCCGCGATCTATAAGCTGTTTTTTCGTGCTTTCATCGATCTCTACGCCGTTGAATACCTTACGAGACTTAGCGCGTATCTCCTGCTTCAGATCAGAGTAGTTCTTGAGCTCCTGAACGACTTGCTTGAACTCTACGTCCGAAATAACACCATCAGATAATGCCGTAGATACCTGCGCACGGATGCTGTTAAGTTTGGCCTCAGCCAACAGCCGTATATTGTTATGTTTCTTAGCCTTTGCGTGAAGTCGGCGGCTAACGAATTTTCCGGCGACATTTAAGGCACCGCAAGCTAGGGCCGCAGCTTCCATGGCCAAGACAGCCGGGGCTGCAATTATTGTTGTGAGTAGTCCCACAACGGCAACCCCTAGTCCCAAACCGGCCGTGAGCTAAGACACCGCGCTGGTACTTTTTGTACAAGGCCCGGCGGAGATCTCGCTCAGATTCAAGCTGCCTCTGTATTTCGCTGATATATTGCAGACGATGGGCGTGCGCCACACCCTCCGGCGGGTTTTCAACCATAATCGTCGGCGCGGTCGGGGCCAAGGGGTGGTCATCCGTAATTGTCGGCAAGGAGTCTTCATCCGTGATCGCCGGGTACAGTCGTCCCATATTGTCCGTCCTATGAATCAATAACGTCGGTATACTCTAAATCGTCATCGGGAATACTAACACGAAAGCTGCGAAGTCTTATACCGGACTCTAAATAGATGTCATTGAGATTGGCATCGCCCACTGCAAAGACCCGTATATCCTCGAGAGAGCTCCAGATGACTGGGTCGCCCTGGGCCGGTATTTTGATCATAAGTCTGAGCTCTTTTCCATCGTGCTCTGCAGGCCACTTTAGTCTCACCCCAGTAATCAAGGAGGAACGGCGCTGAGAGGCCGCGCCAAGTATGATGTTGAAGATAAGTATAGATCCAGGGTTTATTCGTAGCATGGCCATAGATATGGATTGCGCGCTAAGACGCGCGGCCTCTACATCCGGCGCCGCAGATAGTGTGAAGTAACCTCTTCCACCCAAACCTATATGACAGTCGCTGGTTGGTACCACGATACGAAAGAGGCTCCGGAGTTGAAAACTTTTTTCACCCGGGCCCCGTCGGCCTGGACCGTCATCGGGGTCACCTTCACATCTACAAAGTAATGGGGGTCTCGAGCTCTGGCAAGAACAAAGCGGTCTTCAAAGCGAATTAATGAGAGTTTTTGTTCTTCAATCACCTCAGAAGGCGACCTGCGCTCTCGCTCTACAGAGGATGAGACATCTTGAAGGGAAGCAAACGTGGCAGGTTCTGCTTGCCCCCCCCCCCCCCCGTAATCTTTTTGAGGCTCTACTTGCCACTTTGAATCTGGAAGGCGTAGATTTTACCTTCCTGGCCTTCAAGTTCGAACTCCGACACATCTGCCAAGTCGCTTAAAGACAGGCACGCAGACCTGGGACCGGATGCGTTCACCATACTTATTGTATTTCTAGGAGAGCACTGAGGTACTCTACATTAATATACTTGCCGTTTTTGTCTAAAAGTGCCACGGTCAAGTGCGTTATATACTCGGCGCGCACGGCTTTGTACTGTGGGTTGGGAAATAAAACTGTCTTCCCGCAGTTTATGCCTTCACCAGTCACGGCGATGGCCCGAATTAGCCACCGAAATCTGACGTTATTCTCACGTTTTCTGAGGTGCTCAGTTCATCCAAATGCACGAAGACTTCTTTGTGTGTGACCAAGTTAGGCAGATTTTCACCCTCCATAGTCCCCCCTATGGGCGCAATCCCGTCGGAGAATCCTAAGATGGGGGCAAGCTCTTGGAGTATTATGAAGGCATTTCTAGGGAGGGTAAGGACTAAGCGGCCCGTGGCTTCATTCAATCCCAGAGAAATCCCATGCTGGCGGAATATGTCCTTGTCCAGCGTACAGACATTGTAGTAGCCCGTCGGCACTTCAACACGTTCGCCCTCAAGCAAGAAGCCCGCTCCGGGGGGGGGGGGGGGGGTGATATTCACCCAGGCTGGGTAGAATGTTATCTCGCGAAGGGCGGTTTTAAGGCGGCCGTCGAGGTTGTTAAGGGCATGAGGCAGCGTGTGATGTGCCCCATTTAGTATGCCAAGTACCGGCTGCCAAAGATAACCAGCAATGACATTGTTTGGGCCTGGAACACCAATCCTTTGCAATTCTGGCAGAACCAAGTGAACTTCGCGGTCTGGTACGCAACCACGGGCTGTGGCGTCTCTGCAAAAGACCATCTTCTCGCCCCCGACCAACGAATAATGGCCCTGTACACGTTCCATGTGTATTACCAAGTTTGGCGGGTCTTGGAAGAAATCCAGGCCCCCCTGCCGCAAGACAGAGCGTGGGCAACATTCGAAAATCCCTACGACAAGAGGGCCTATGAGAGGATTTGTAGGGAGTTCCACGTAGATACGCACGCAGACTGGAGGCGCAGTGGGGTGAATCACGGCCTCGGAGTGGCATATTACTATGTCACGAGAACGGGCTACAGGCCCATTGGCGATGGGATTTTCGATCCGAGCAGGATGTCGTTCTCTAGAAAGCCTACAGCGCTCCACATCGAATACATCGAGCAGGACGCCGAGGAGGCTTGGGCGGCGCTCATTGTCGACACATCCCAAGGATTCACGCAGCCGGGCGTAGAGCGCCTAAACGATTCCATCCGTACATACGTGTGGGCTATTCTAGGCGCCCAAGCGCAAACATGGGCGCGTATTCTAGGCACGGGCACAGCCTTCGACGCGCAAAAACAGTTTGCCGCGAACGTTGAAGACGATATTTCCTCTCCGATCGACCTTCCGTCTGCTATCAAACGCTACCAGGACGTGCTACAGTATGCCGGGAGCGCTGTAGACTTTGTGTATGGCATAGGCCTATATATGGCCCCCAGCGACATGCTTCTGCAGATCGGCCATGTGGCGAACTACAACAACAAAATCGTCGTGGCCACAGAGGACCAGAAGCTAGGCGCCAATGAGGGTGTGAACGCTAAAGTGCCGCCCACTTTGCACAAGCGCGCACCTTCCCACGGGATCGTTGAGCCACAAGAAAGCGTCCCACCAGCCACCGCGCGCGCTCAGCATGTTGCTGCCGCCGGAGGCAAACAAGAACCCCTATTTCCAAAGCAAAAGAATCACGATGCGGAGAAGACAGCCATCGTCGTCGCTGGGGTTGGTATCGGCTTACTGCTGCTGTGGGCTATGCGTTAAATACTTTCGAACGGCCACGAGCATTAGGCCACCTACTGCGAAGACTAGAGCCCAGACATTATCGGCCAGCCACCCAGCCGCTTTCCCGAGAAGGTTCAGTAGCCAGGACACGATACTGCAAATAATACCCGGAATCGCAGCGGCAGCCTTCCCAGCCAGCTTGCCAAGGGCGCGCGCCAGGGACTGGAGATGCTTTTTCAGCCATTCTTTAAGACCACGCCCGTCAGATGGAGGTGGTGTTGGCTGGATGCCCCCCCGCCGGACCCTACCAAGGCATCAGCAGCGAAAACATGCTCAAACTTCGAGTCGAAGCGGAGGACGCAAGTGACGACGATGCTGGAGAAAAGGCCATCGCTTACGCCTTTGGCAGCCGGTTCCACATCCTGCTAGACTTTGAGCTTCTAGATAGCCACATGCCATTCTACCAGAGTGCCTTGGCCGACCGACTGGAGTACGAACTGACGATCAACGATTACGGCCGGGTCATCCAGGCAACAGACGATGCCGAAGCGACTTACGCCATCGACAACATCAGCTTGGAGTTCGATATGGTCACCGAAGAGGAGCTCGCTAGACAGATCCGCACCCAGTTTGCCGGGGGCGTCTCCATTCTGTATGATCGCGTCCTCCGCCACCGAAAGTTTGTGAAGGACAAGTCTGATACTCTCTGGAACATAAACCTGAACACACCCTCGAGAGCTATGAAGGCCATCCTCATGCTGTTCGAGACTAAAGGAACCCCGTGGAATAGGAGTTCGAAATCCTTCTACAACCCGAAGATCACCAAAGTAGAAGTCACAATAGAAGGGGTCCCCAATCAGCTGTACAGCCAGGGCATGCGGGCGTACCAGCAGTGGGGCGAGGTCCAGAGGTTCTTCGCCAGCTCACCCCTACGGAAGCGGGACCCTGAGGTGGCCAGGGTCGTTAAAGACTTAGGCCTGGCAGACGTCTCCCTGGAAGAGTTCTTGACGCACAAGCACGCCTTCTGGCTTGACCCCTTCGGCCAAGCGACGATGACGAGCTGCATTGCATGCAAAGCGTCTGGGTCCTCACTCAGAAATACAACGCCGCCCTCAAAGACTTTCACGAGCAGACAAGGTGGGTGGCTTTATTCCACTGCAAAGATCGGCACACCTTCAACGAATGCCTGGTGGAGAACCACATCATCGAGGCCGAGAGCGAAAAGGCAGAGGTTCGACAGAAGCTCAAGAACAATCCGCATTCTAAGCTCCTGCTAATGACTGATACGCCCGCCACATCTAAGATTATATATTAGACGTAGTCCCCCCTACATATTAATAATGGATACCGACGAGCTTATAGACGATATCCTGGGCGCAGAGGAGGAGGAGGAGGAGAAGCCCAGCCAACAGCCCAGCAAACATGCACAGCAGCTCAGGGATAGGCTGGCGGCACTTGCGATGGGTGGGCAGGTCAAGCGATATCTGGGAAAAGACGTAACAGCCGCTGAGATCGACGCCATGAGCGACGAAGACGTTGAAAGGCTGCACTCCAGGTACGAGGCTAAGCTCGGTGCGCGGATGGTTGACGGTCTCGGAGGTATATTCTTGAGATCATATGTAAGGGCAGCCAGCTGGCTCCTACCAATCCCACCCTAGAATCGACCAATGCTCATGGCACAGCTCGCCACCGACCCATTTGTTGAACACGCGCTTAGCAGTACTAGCTGCTGGCTATACTACTGCTATGGTAAGTACTAGTTACCGTTAACCATGGCGCTAACCACTACTGAGCACTGCTCATTTAAACACCACTGCTCTCCTAGAAATGATGATCCAGAGGAACATGAGAACAACGAATCCGGAAGGCCCGAAGGAAGCGGAGGGGATGACAGCGGATTCTACGAATGACGGCCCTGCGAAGAATCCCAAAAGAGTCGCTGAGGGTCGAGCGGGTGCTGCAGCGAGAAAGGCCAAGGCTAAAAAGCTCAAGGACGAGCTTCGCGAGGCAAAGGCTGCTTTGCTTGGCGCAGCTGATTCCACCAAGAAACAGCCGAAGGAACCGGATTCTACGAAGGAGGGGGAGCCACAGATTTTGCGAAGGAATCGGATTCTACGAATGCACACCAAATCACCCGCTGGAGGGCGCCCCTAGCATTATTAGGCGTTGGCGGCCTTACAATGCTTGTGTTGCTACGCGCGTGGTGCAGATATTACGCCGCATGCACGAGGTGCAGATATTACGCCGCATGCAGATATCACGCCGCAAGAAAAGAATCTCCATTTGAATACACGTCGCGACCCTTTCTATATAGATCAGCATGTCTACTCCACCCGGTGACGGAAAAGTGCTAGTCAACGCGGCCTACCACGCCGCTGTGGTCTCTCTCCTGGCTCAAAGGAGCCCTCCCAAAGCTGGACTTAACACCCCGCTACGTCGGCATGGTCAATGCAGATGTAGGCCTGGCCATGTTTTCGAAGGACCTGCTAATTAAACAAGGGCTCCTTTCTCCCAATATAATCAAGTAGTAATGGCCTCCATCGCAATGATGATGGGCGGCGCCCTCGTAAACGCTTTGGCCTTCAGCGGGAGCAACTATATGTTTTCGCGGAGGCGCCATGACCGCGCTGTAGAGCAGCTCCAAGCCGCCCAGGAAAAATGGGCCTGAAAGCGCACTGAGCGCTTGGACTGGATCAACGATGAACTCCACGCCCAGGGCCACACTGTCCAAACGTTCCGGGATGTCGACGCTGAAATCCGCGAGTATTCTAGGGTCACGGGCAAAACCCTTACACGCGATGCACGCGAGGCACTGCTGGGCTCAGAGCCACAGCTCTCCGATTTCTATGTGCCTAGTGAGGATGAAAAACACCGCGAGATGACCTTCGTCATCCTGAGGATGTGTGTGGTTGGGGGTGTGAGTTACGGAATCGCAAAACTCACCAAGTAATCCGAACTGACTGTGCCGGACTCGCCATCGAGCTCCTCGCACGATCTGAGGTGCTTCTGCGCCGCGACGATTAACATCTTTTTCGTCGCAAATCTGTTAGAGGGCTGCTAGAATACCTTGATGACATGGCTAGTAAGGTGTCTGCTCGCCTGGCAAATATCTACTACAGCCCTCGTGGGTACTGGAAGGGCCGCGCGGCCATCCAGAAACTTGCCACTGCGGCTAAAGTCTCCGAAGATGTGGCCCGGGCCTGGCTGAAAAAGCAGGCTATCTGGCAGATATACCTGCTTCGTCCCCGAAAAATACCGAGGCCGTTGTTCGATGTTTTAACGCCGAATGACATCCACCAAGCCGATCTTCTATTTCTACCACATGATCGGCGAGGCCGGAAGCTGTATAAGTACGCGCTGACATTTGTTGATGTCGCTTCTCGCTACAAGGAGGCGGAACCTCTGGCTACTAAAGATTCCAAAGAAGTCGCTGATGCTCTCTTTCGCATTTACAAGCGGGGACCCCTTCGATGGCCTAAGTTTCTCCAAGTTGAATCTGGGCGCGAGTTTATGGGTGCGGTGAGCCAACTGCTGGCCAAACACGATGTCACAGTCCGCCGAGGCCGCGTGGATATCCACCGAGACCAAGGCATAGCGGAGCGTTTCAACCGTACTCTGGCTGAGCGGCTCTTTGGACATCAGTTCGCCCAGGAGATGCGCCTCCCCGAACACCGGTCTACTGAATGGGTGGCTCGGCTGCCCTCTGTTGTGGCCGCTCTGAATAACGAGACAACGAGACTGATCGGTAAAAAGCCGAAAGACGCCATCAAGGCAAAAGGGGTGCCCCATAAGCCTTCCTCGACGGTTCCAGGTCGTCCCATTGGACTTAATGAGCGGAAGATCCCCGAGGGTGTTGGCGTTTGTTATCTCTATCAGCCTGGAGAGCTGGAGGGCGGCCGCCGTCGCGCGACTGTCCTGTGTGGTCTCTAGAGATATATCGGCTTGGGCGCTCTGTCACAAAGCCTAATGAACCCGTGCTGTACTATCTAGACAATACGTCGGATGGCCCGCGACGGGTATTCGTTCGTGAGGAGTTGCTTATAGTGCCTCCCGATACTCAGGTTCCCCCGGATGGGGGTCTACGGCGCTAGTATTTCCTCGAAGAGGATGTCCCATCCTGCGGGTGCCGCATCTCTATGGCCGTAAGCCAAGGGGTGGACACCATCTTCGGCGATCCAGCGCTTACTATCGAAGGGGGACAGTGAGACGTTATTCAGGTGCTGCCCATAGATATGGTGGCGCTCTGATCGCAGCACGTCCATACCGTGTCGGAAGATCTTCTTCTCGAAGAGGGCCTCTTTGTACTGCTTATGGCGGATGCACTTTTCCACAACTCCCTTTTTCACGACCTTGGCCTTCTTAATGTCTCCAGAATGGAGTACATCTTGGGGCGCAGACCAATGTATTCGGCGATCGGCCGCCCCGCGCACTCGTCCTTCATATTTGCTACGCTGTGCAGGGAGTAGTCTTGTGGGTAATCTGAGGTGTCGTACAGGTTTGCATTCTCACCCATATCCCTATAAACATCCTCAGTCTGAATCTCGGTTAGCAGACTATTCGTGTCAGTGTAGAGGAGTTGGCAGCGCTCTCCGTACTGGGCCTTCATGTGGTTGTAGTAGAAGTCGTACATCAGGTGCTTGGAGAGATCTAGAATGCTCATGCCCACGTAGATAGGTCGGTTTAGGACTAGACGGGTCTTGTGCATCTGAATCGCTGCGAGGTCATCATCAAATATGTTTGCCCGTGCGTAGCTCGGGCTGGCTATCAAGCGTCGTAGCTTGTCGTCTTCTCCAGAGCGTACCAGCTTGACGCCCACACGCTTCCGGAGGTTTTCCATGGTTTTTCCGAAGACCGAGTTGTTCATTAGCTTGTACAGGTCCTTCTCGAATTTACTCGCGGCCGTTTTTCGGAGCTCGGTGTTCATCCTGATATAGGGTTCCATCCAAGGGCTCTGGCGAATCTCAGGGCCCGGTGAACCTTTGTCAGGCGCATTCCCAGAGATAGATACAGCTGTAGGTTCCGGTAGTGCAGGACGTACCGTTCCTTGTTGCGGAGGTTGGGGACCAGCTTTTCGACCTCGGTAGGCGCTTTCTTGCCTAGAAGGCCGTGCTGATAGTCTGACATCCACTCCTTCTGGACCACCAGACGCTCCGGGGCTAATGGGTAGCTGTTATATGCGTTATGTAGGTCGGCCGGATACTCTAGGTCGGCCTCGAGGATGTAACCATAAGGACTGTCGTGGGGTTGGGTAGCAATCGTTTCACCGAGACGCTGCGCATCATCTACCCACTGGAAGCCGCCCGTTGGAAGGAACTGACTCATAGCCCAGCCATATAGATTATTGGCGTCTAGGTATTGGATGTAGCTGTTTGGACTTTCTGGGTTGTATCCCTCCACCTGCGGATTATTGGCTTTGGCGTATCGCTTACTTACCATGGAGATTCCTCCTTGCAACCCCTTCTCAATGAAGAGATGTTGGTCGTAGTCGGTCAGCAGCTCCAGCTCTACCCCGGTCTTCTTGAACAGCGCATCCCACGAGAGACCTGGGTTCGTAAATTAGTGAGCAGGGTCCAATCCATACTGCCGTAAACAAGTCTTCCGGAAGGCCTCAAACACATCAGCCAATAGGAGCACGTCTGTGCGGCAGTAAAGGTCTGTGTAGTTCCCCAGATTGGTGCAGTCAAATGCCTTCCATACCTGTTGAGCGTGGATGTAGTCCTCATCGCTAATGCCTCCAACTTTGAGCTTACTGTAGAATGCCTCTTTGGGTGGGAGTACGACTTCTACTACAACCACATGTAGACCCCCTTGCGCATGAGTAGCTTTCATTTTTCTTCGGCGGGCTCATACCGGGCTGTGATGTGGAAAGCCTCAGATTTGTTGGCCTCAAATCTGAGGAAGTCGGTAAAACGGAAGTCGGTAAAATTTGAACGCTCTCGATGAAGCGGAGGTGCCCCAGCGAGAAGGAAATGTACTTTACCGTGTTGTTGGGGATGCTGGAGATGCGGCCCTCCACCTTACTTATGGCTTGCATCAGGAGGCGCCCGTCGTAGCCCCGTAGGTTGTGGAAGACTACTAGTATGGCTGTCTTGGGACCCAGCCGCAACTTTAGGTTGCATGCGTTATGGGCCGCGCCTCTGTACTTGCCGGTGATATGGCAGTGGTCGCGCACAGAATCGGCGCCTAGAGGCTTCTCACCACACGTGGCAGGTTGCGGCGTTGTTGTGGGCCTGTCAATCTTGGGGAGTCATATTCATGGCTATAGGGTTGGCTAGAACATTTTTGATTTCCCGCTCCTCCTGTTGGAGAGCTCTGAGGAAGTGTTCCGTCGCGTTAGGGCCTCTGTATTCCCACGGGGCGTTTTATGTGGCCGTCGCAACGCACCACAACATAGCAGTAACTGCAGGGCTCGTGGTGCTGAGTCTTTTGAGTGCTGCTCTCTGTAGGTGACGGCGGCGGGCCTTCAACCTTTCTGGTCAGAGCCTCCAAGTCGGCATATATGAGAACGGGGCCGGTAACTGTTTGTGGTGGTTCTAAAAGGCGAACTTGTTTTTCCCCTCCTGGGACATTTCCACCCTCACCGCCGTCTGGCCAATCCTTCGGCATTCCGGCTTATGCGCCTCGAGCAGATCCTCCCTTGTGTAACCGTGTAGGCAGCGCTCGCAGAAGTGTTTGCGATTTCGTTTCTTACTTTCTTGGAACAGGAGACGATCGAGATCTTTTATCCACGTATAATGGAATTTGCCTGCCTTCTCAATCAGCAGCAGATTGATTCGGGGCGTGTCGCCGGGCTTCTTGCTGAGGCGGTGCACGATCACACCCTTGTCCCACCCGAACATGTTGATGGCGAGGTCGTTCTTTACCTCCACTTTAGGGATCTGAGAGGCGTGGGGGTGTCGATCCCCCCCCAAAGTCAAGACCATCATTGGTGGGATATTTTGTTGGTCTCTGAGGGTCCCCGGGCGGCTGGAAATAAGGCAGATCGGAGTGCCCATCGGAGGCAGTCGTCGTCTTTGTTCTTCACATTGATGACCGCTTTCTTGTTACTCACAGCTGCAGGTAGGGGGATGTAGGACCCGCCTCTCAGTGGCTGATACCTTGCAATGTCAAGCCAGAGTGTTTGCACGCTATTGACAACCCACCCTGACCCTCGCTGTGTCCATTTTTCCAGCACCTCCTGGATGGTGGGGAAGGCCTTATCTAGAGCCCCGTCAATGTCACCAGCCTCTAAGAGGGCCTCCTGTTTGCTGTGGAGTACTGGGCTGGTATACTCTTCACTGCCATCGGCGTTGCTCTTTCGCAGCTGAACCCTGAGGCCTAGTTGGAACTTAACCCCGTTGAGTGCCAGGATCTCTTCTTCTAGCTTCTGTCGAATACTGGCTCGAATTTCTTCTAAGAAGGCTACTGGGTCCGTCCAAACGCCTTCGGGTACGCCCATCTGCCAGGCCCAGAGGAGATTCCTTATAGCCCGGCCAGTGTTAGTGAATTCTAGTTCTTTTCGCCCAGTATTCCGCCTAGCAATTCATCCAACTCCTCGTTACTGAGGAGGTTCTTGGCGTCTTGCTTCAACCACTCATTACTGAGCGGGTTCTTGACGCCTTGCTTCAACTCCCGTTACTTCGGGAGTTCTTGATATCTTGCAGCTGCTTCCACTCAGCCACAGGCGTTTTATGCCTGTCGAGGATCCCCTGCAATTCTTCTAAGGTTTTGCGGGACCGTGGGTACTTGGGCCGCACACCTAGGAGCGTCTTAAACTCCTCCCGTAGTGCTCGCGCTCTTTGATTGTGCCTCATTGTACGAGTCGGTGTAACTATGCACACGACTCTCTAATTGTAAATTTCTATAGCCGCCAGCCGTTTGAACTCGTGCAAGAAAGCCTTGTGCCTCCACTTCCTTTCACACGTCAGGACCCTATTATGTCCGCAGGCCATGCAAAGCCGAAATCGGTTTTTAACACCCCAACCACAGCTAATACATGGCTGGGTGCCAGGACCCTGCCGCAGACGGTATAGGTGACCCCCGCAATACTCCCCAAGACAACTCTTACCACAGAGCTCCGTGGAGCCGATGAGAAACCACCGGCAATTATTGTAACCCTTTCGCATGTTGTATACACAATTGGTCTAGAAGCATACCAGGTGCGATGGTATGTCTAATGCAACCCCCAGAAGCAGGGAAAGGGGGTGGGGACCTCTATTTTGTTCTGGGGAGGGCCCCAAAGGGAGCGTGCGCCAGAACCTATAGTGTGTATACTAGAACTTCTGGACCTCGCCGGGAATAGGGGCAGGGGGGCCTCTATTTACCAAATGGAGAGTGCGCCAGAACCCTCCCTCCCCCTACTACTACTGGGGCTCGGTTTCAGCCCGCGTCTGAAGGAGCTCATGAATTTACCGCACGATTGGCTCTTGGGGCTAGCGGGCCTGTCGCATATCGGTGCCGAGGATTTACATGCCACCATACCCACGCTGTACGTATACACGGACATTGTCGAACGGGGTGGGAGGGACGGGAGAGAGTGTCAGGCCTTGAAAAGACGCGCTCTGGAGGGGGGAAAACAGCTGGCGGTCAAAGCCGGTCGCTACGCCCAGCACACAATACTGGGTAAGCTGAACGGGGTGGGAGGGACGTCTATAAAACGGAAGGTCCAACGCAGTACTCCCACTCGTCACCTGCACGCAGGACAAAGAAGACGCGCTGCACCCACTCGTACTACTCGCCTGCCCTTTGGGTCAGAAGACATACGCTCCCCCGCCAACCTCGACGCACCAAACCCCGCTCCGCACCAAGTATTTTTAGCTAATGCCATGATTCTCACCCACGCCGAGTGTTGTCCGTCGGTCAGCAGTGACTTTGATTTGTGCACCTTACCCCCTGCCTACACCAACGTTCGAGACGGTCGCTGGGATGCCTACAAGTCCCATCACCAGCCTGAGCGACGTGGGGCCCGTGCAATTTCTCATCACAAATGCGGATGGTGACACTTACTTGAACTTGGCCAACACGTGAAGGCGAAAATCCTCG
The DNA here is from genome assembly GCF_032854445.1 of Liolophura sinensis. Lineage (NCBI taxonomy): Eukaryota > Metazoa > Mollusca > Polyplacophora > Chitonida > Chitonidae > Liolophura > Liolophura sinensis. Next base: position 17,334,814 of record NC_088295.1, read on the forward strand.
ACGGGGAGGAAGTGGCTGTGGAGGCCGGCAAGAGTGTATGTCCGACTAACCTGTGGGCTGCATTCGCTGTGGCAACAGCTCGACATCTCCCTGAACGACAAATTCACCACCGCTTCCACCAACATGTACCCGTACCATGCCTACTTGGACATATTGTTGTCTTACGGCGCAGGGGCCAAGAACACCCATCTGTCTTCCGCCTTGTGGTACACGGACACCCCAGAGATGTTTAACAGGACGGATGACACCAACGTGAGATTTGACAAACGGCTGCAGCCTCACGGCCCAAACGCAGTAGGTTGACATGCTGTGACGCCTGCACTGCGACGTGTTCCTGCAACGGCGTCACCTGCTGAACAACGTGAGCGTCCGCATCCCGTTTCACCCCGTCCAAGGACGCGTTAGCCTGATGTCCGGTGAGGAGGGTCCCAAATACATGACCTGCTTGGAGGAGGTGTTGATCTTTGTGCGCAAAGTCAAAATCACCAGGGGCGTTCAACAGGGGCATTTAAAAGCGTTGTCCAAAGCTCCTGCCAAGTACCCTATTCGCCGGGCGGTGACCAAGTATTTCTCCATGCCAAAGGCCACACCCTCATCAACGAACAAAACCTGTTTTGGGGCAGTTTACCGACACGTTTAGTGAGCAACATGGCTTTTGACGGCAGCTACGCTAAAAGCCCGTTCCATTTCCAGCACTTCTACACAAACTTCGTCGCCTTGCATGTCGGCGGACGTCAAATTCCTGCCAAGCCCCTGACACCCGACTTCGAGACCGGGAATTTCGTCAGAACATACATGAACCTCTTTACCAACACGAGAAAAGTGTTTTACGACGAGGGGAGCTCCATCCTTCGCACCGCGTTCGCCAAAGGCAACACGCTGTTTTGATTCGACTTGACCGCCAACCGCCACGATGATTACCAACTGAACCTGGTCCAGAAAGGTGATTTGCGCCTGAAGATGCGGTTTGCAGGTCAATGCCGAAAACCATTAACGTGGTTCTACGCCGAATTCAACAATATCATAGAAATAGACGTGCTCTGTGAAAGTTGAAAAATCAAAATAACATGGACACGGTGCAATTGCGACGTGTGCTACAGGCGGACGTGCTTACCCGCGCCGTGCTCGGGGATGTCTACGCTCGAGAACACCTTCCTCACCAAGTGACCAACACACCCTGGGGCCTGCGTCACCAACACAGACACGTGCCTCCGCCCGGGACAATATTGGGTAGCCGTCTTCATAGACGTGTGCCCAGACCCACCTCGTCTCCGGGGAGAATACTTTGATTCGAACGGACTCCCACCCCTCCACACCGATGTCACCGCTTGGCTCAACCGGAGGACACACCACTGGACGTGGAATGATTGGCGGCTGCAGAATATGGACACCCGCCGTGTGTGGACAATATTGCGTGTATTACTTAACCCAGCGGGCTTGAGATCGTCCCATGGACGCTATTGTACATACGTTGGACCTTGTGCACGACATACGAAAACGACTTAATGGTGTTCGATTGGGTAGACCGCCAGTTTCGGGCACAGCCCCCGTTTTTTATCACTCCACCAGCCAGTGGCTGTATCGACATGTATGAAATAAAAATGGATAAAGAGAAAATGACACTCGCATACAGTGATGTTTTGACTTTTTATTTTTAGCCTTCAACGGCAACACATTACAGTGGCATGGTATATAACCGTCGGGGATAGTCCGGTCAAATATCCATGTAGGTCGTGCTCACACCGTCCGGTAGTACTTTACGCTCTGCATAAAAATATGTGAGCGCATCTTTGTACCGTGTGTAAGAATACATAATATTCCCCAATATTCGCTTGCCGCGATTCACACCAATTCGCACTTTGGTGGTCGCGTAACACGGAGAGGTAGACGTCCTTATCCACGCCCCGAGCGCTAATGCCTTTGCAGGAGAGCTTGTCTTTACTGTTCGACTCCCCGCCGTAGCAATAGTATGTCTTCGAACACAAACTGACGATAGCGTCACCAGTCCACTCGATTTTGAAGAGCCCCGGCGTACGTTTATCAAAGTCGTAGTGGCCACGTCGAGGCAACCATCCTCGTATACCGCACGCACCTCAGGTTTAACCAAGGATTCCTAGCCGAACTGGTTGATATAGGCGAAGAATTTATCCCGCACCCGCCGAATGTAAGACGGCTTGGTGTCGTTGGGATCGATGCGCTCCTCTCACTCGTCCAACAAGATGTAGGCATTATGCTCGGTGAGATAGGCGCTACTGGTCTCGCTGATGGTATTGAGGTAAGCCATCATCCAGTCGACGAGAGCGTGGGGATTGCCGGTAGAGATGAAGCACACGGGCTAGTCGTAGTCAGGCACATTGGCGTTTACGCTGACACTCATGAGGATGTGTTGGGACGTCCATTCCGTTGAACCGGTCAACGCTTCGGACGCTTTATGGACAAAAAAACAAAGCGGGTCTGTGT
>NC_088295.1:17337473-17383550 GCF_032854445.1 Liolophura sinensis
AACGCGGGTCTGTGTAACACAGAAGCGTGTTGAATAGTAGTAGCCTAAATATAGCAGAGTGTAGTACAGTTTAATATAATAAAGTATAACTATAGCAGAGTATAACTATAGCATCGTAGAGTATAGTATAGTAGAATGGAGTAGAGTAGAATATAACCATAATATTGTATAGCTATACTATAGTAAAACTACAGTCGGGGAATAGTACGGTCGGATAGCAGGGTGACTGGGTGTAAAAGGTCTGGGGCGTGTGATGGCACGACACCCCGCGCACGGTGTCAGCCGGCGTCCGTCAGGGCTTATCGAATATTTATAGTCTAGTATAGATATAGTATCGCATAGTATAGCTATAGTATCGTAGAATAGAGTATAAGTATAGTAGAGTAGAATATAACCATAATACATTATATTTATTTATTTATTTGATTGTTGTTTTACGCCGTACTCAAGAATATTTCACTTAGTATTGTACAGTAGAGTATAGTAGAGTAGAGTCTGGTACAGAGTAGCTATGGTAGAGTATAACTATAGTACAGTATATTTATTTATTTATTTATTTATTGATTTATTTATTTATTTATTTGTATGATTGTTGTATGTATAACTATAGTAGAGTAGAACATAACTGTAATAGAGTTACATTCCGTTTAAACATGTGGGCTTGGATGAACCATACAGCACCAAAAACTGGTCCCCGTTTATAGCGGTGTCAACAAGCGCCCGAGATTTATACCCTGAAATTCTCTGCACGAAATACGGCATGTGTTTATACTGCATGGTCGTATGATAAATATGTCAGTTTCAGTCTAGCGTTATGTTGTACAAAAAACACAGAAACGTGTTAGGTAAAAAATAAGCTTATAACGTGGAAGTATATGGTTATGTAACACTTGCTTTGCCACTCTGAAAGCAGTTCACCAGTAAATCTCAAGTATCGAAAATTGAACCATTCATAGTACGAAATACGGCATATGTTTATACTACGGCGAGTGTTCGACTATACCAACTGAGAAAAGGTTCTTTTTTAATGTGATGTGTCCGCACTAGACGTGGGGATCGCCGCGTAGCCGAGTCGTACAAACCGTTCGGCTTTTACCAAACGGTGGGTGGGTGGCTGTGCGCCTTACCTTTCCGCGTTCAGCACGCTGATGCACGCGCCAATCCCATAACTGGTAAAACGTCCTCTGACACTCTTCGCATATGTACACCCGTTCGTTGTTTTTTCCATGTCGCCGCTGGTGGCGAACCAAATAGCCCTGGCGGGAAAACGTCCGCCCGCAGGTCGGCACGTGAACCGCTCCCCGCGTGGCACGTCCTCTCATGACGCAGCCAGTTGTCCCGACGGGAAAACGTCCTGGCACACGTGCCACAATTAAATGGGGACCTCTCCCCCTCGGTATGCGCAGTTCTCTTATGCCTCAACCAATTATCTCGCCGGGAAATCCGCCTGGCACACGTCCGACAAGTAAACTCATCTCCTCCTTCTCCTCCTCCTCCTGCAGAAGCGGATCGTTTCATACTGACAGCGTAGCGTCTCTCTGGATGAGCGTTGTCTGGGCAGCGTAGCGTCTCTCTGGGTGAACGTGGCCTGGTATTGTCTTGGCAGGTAGCATAGCCGGAATAGCTTCACTCTCTTCACACACCTTCTTTTTACCCCGTCAACGCGGACGTCAACGAAATTCTGGCTCCAAAGCCGTGCGGTCACCCTAATGGTCGATTTGGGCGCGGAATTGTGCTCCCCCATTGGTCAGTTTTGGCGCAAAAGGGAGCTGAAGGACCTGCTCAACCCAACTTTGCAAGCCGACGTTCAGCTTTGGCGCGAAAATGAAGCTCACCTATTGGTCAGTTTTGGCGCGAAATGGAGCTGAAGGAGCTGCTCTCGCGCGTGCCGTCACTCACGCGCGTAATTGGTCAGTTTTGGCGCGAAATGGAGCTCACCCATAGTTCCGTTTGGGCGGTGTACTACTCAAGCGCGCTCAAAAACATACTATACAATACGAATGTAATACTATACACACTGTTACAATGTTATACTACACAATGCTATACAATGTTATACTATACAATGTTATTTTGCTCCCTTCTCGAGCACGACTTCCTCATCTTCCTCGCTTATTGGACGACGCAGCGTAGACCTCAACGAAATAACTGAGCAGGAAAACAGAGCTGCTCTCGCGCGTGACATCAGATTTGGCGCGAAATGGAGCTCACCCATTGGTCAGTTTGGGCGCGAAATGGAGCTAAAGAAGCTGCTCTCGTGCGTGACGTCACGCACGTCCATGGGTCAGTTTTGGCGCAAAGTACATGGAGCTCACTCATTGGTCTGCTTGGGTGGCATGCGCCTCGTGCATGCAGGAGCGCGAACTCAACGACACACTCCGTCCTCCCCTACCTCCTCCCCAATCGGACACGTTCGGCCCATTCTCTACTACTGTCCTTGTTACTTTTGTTACTTGACCTGAAAGCATTATATATATATCACGTGATAGTGCAGGAAAAATGTCTGTAATGGGTATATACTGTATCTCTGCTCCCCAAAATAAAGTGGAGAGAATGAACTGAAGTAAATTTGTACCAACACATGTAGTTGTTCTCCTTTTCAAAATGCATTTCCCAAAGCGTATTTTCTAATATAGTGAAATCACTATAGTGTTAGTGAAGTAAGGATGGTGCTATGTTAAAGGTTTCAGATAGAGATTTCTGATGTTAAGATACTGTGGTGGCAAACAACACAGGCGAACCGTTAGGTAGAAAACAAAACAGTCGCATGGGTTAATGTCCCAAGAGATATCCTACATGCATTTCCGTGAAGTTTTAACACTGTTTCCATATGGTATGAGTGAGAAGCTTACTTACGTGCACAGTGAATCGATGGGACCGACACAATTAGGAAACTGAGCGTGGGAGCAGTTGCAACCATTTTAAAGTGTTTTTAACATGTCTCTTTTTGTATTGACCGATGCAAAGGAAAACAATGGTTTCCATTTTATGACAACCCTGGAACATACTGGTTTCCATTTTATGATAGCCTTGGAACACTAAGGTTTCAATATGATCATGTTTATAGTTCTGCCCCAGAGAAGAGCCTTGTCAAACACTTATCCTCTTTCAAAATAACGCCTGTGGGTATACTAATTTCCTCACGCTGTTGGTGGTTAAAAGTATCTGAGTGCTTATCAAATGCCCGGAAAGGTACAGTGGATCTCCCAAGTAAAATATTCTTGAGATAAAATGAAATAAATAGATACCGATGTTCTGACTTGACCCGAATGCTGGGTATTGAAAATTAGGGCATCATTGATTTCTGTACATTTCCGCAGCCTGTCACATGTGCGGTAAAACAACTCAGCAGACCGGTCTAGATTCACCGCATGGTTTTACAAATCGATTTAGGTAAGATTAGCCTCTGTCAACATTTTCCAAATTTGAACAGTCACGCTCAGTCAAATTGAGATGGTTTTCAATGACCCCCGGAGGGTCCTATCAACGAGAAGATCCTTTATCCCACACTCATATAGGTGTATTGAGTATAGAAGATCGATACAGGAGAAATGACCATTTCTGATGACACTGTGACAGTACTAGTCCTTTCAAACAGCCTTCCCCGCTGGCAACGCCCAGCTTAGTGTTTAGACTTTCACAACGCAAAGCATCCTTAAGGTTAAGATCGTCCTTCTGTCTCTCGACCAAAATACATTATATACACGACTCTCAGAGGTAGGAAAACTGGGTGTTTCGTACATTTCACGGCTCTGTTAGGTAATTCCCAGAGTGTGCATGGAAGTAAATTTACAGTAAAACAGTCACATACTAGCATGTAGGTTTTACTGCTACTTGAGATGTATTACACGAAGTGAAGTTATTTTCTGTTTAAGTGTATGTCCCATGTTAAGTGTGTTAAATAGGGACAACTTAGCATTACAGTGTAAGGAAATGTTTAAAGACTGATACTGTTATTGCTGCAAAACAAGACCATATACGTTAGTTAGATCTGTGGTGTAGAAATACTGGAGTTTTCCGATATTTAAAGGAAGCGGGGATTTAACATAATACATTTGTGGTAAGGAATATTACTATTCGCCACATATAAACGAATCAGCGTTATAAAAACAAATTTTTCAACAAAAAAAAGCCGATATTGTGCTTTTTCCAAGGAAGCCTGTGTGGGTTAATCTAGAATCTAGAATCTAGAGTCAAGTATTTATGATAGTAAACATGTGACGTTTTTACATGTGGTGGATACTTTCAATAAACATGCAAACAGACCAGTAAACATGACTATAATTAACCGTAAGCATGTAAAATATTTTACACATCTTTCGGCTTTCTACACCTTAATATAGCACAGTCATGTTTTAAATACTGGACTACTTGTGTTGAATGAAAATATCTAATAAATTATTATATAAACATCTAAATTGTCCAGAAACTCATCTCTTTAGTTAATAAAAATAGTTAAAAATGAATACACACCAGCACGCCTTTGTAAACTGTAACATAAATGTGTTTAACAACTAAGTATTTACTTTTGGTGTGCAGCTTAATATACTTATCTGTTAAAACCTGGCAAATTTACAAGTTTGAAGATGAAACCGCAAAGGATAACGCCATGTATTTCATGTTTCTTATGTTTTTATTATAGTTATTTTTATGATTTTTCTAATTTTTTGTTTCTGTAGAAGGCCAATTTAACACACGAGGCCTTCCCTTAGTGATAGTGCACTGGGGGATATGTGCCAGCTACCTTTCGTGATGGTATACCCGGCTGAAATTCTATTCTTTCCAAGTTTTTGACGCCACAAAAGAGTGCTTACATATATCCTATATTGAAATGGCTTTGATGCTTCCTGTTAATTACAAAAACTTCGTTTCCCAGATGGTAAATTTTTCATAATTTCCGACAGATGAATGGGTAATATACCTTTGATAAGGAACGCAGACGCCACTCCACCTTCAGTGAACGGACAAAACGTCTGAATATCAATGTTACACCTGCGGTAACTCACTTGGAAGAAGCGTTTATTACCTTGCATCTTTAGGAAGTAATATTGTATGGTAAATATATGATTGCCTTGCAAAATATCAATACAGAAACTACCTCTAAAGCGTGGACGTGGCGTGGAAGTAAATTGTGCTCATCACATACAAAGCTACAATAGATTTGATTGGGTCATTAACACAGAGTGAATATCTACCTCACAGGTCCACCGTTCTATTGATGTTTTATCTATGAACCGTGAGAACCGATTCAAGAGCTTCCTTCAGTAGGGAAGAAAGTAGAATGCGTGTTAATGATGTACATGTCTTACATTTTAAAGCCCGACATTTCTTGTGTGTGGACTGACACTTAGGAAAAGAGCAACAGAATGGTTTCATCCTTAGAGAGTTCACTTTCAGGGGAACTAGGCTGAAACTAATTATATCAACGAAGAATCCGAACAATTTTAAACATTCCAGTAGTGATTGCCCTTGTCTTACCTTGCTTCAATCGAAACATTACATTATTGCTTGTTATGTGGGCATCAATCAGCTGAATATTCTAGAAATGTTATGCCTGCAAGGTTGAGCTAACGACTGGCAGTCTGTATATAGGCCTGCAACATGTTTCTGTGTTTCCTTTTTCGTGATTCCTTTTAGAAGTAATTCTCTTGAAGTAGTGTTTTTGGGATCCGTGTTAATGTAGTTCCGAAGAGTACTCCATATATATATGACAACTCTGAGTTAATAAAAGCTGATTTGGTGGTTTGCGCAGTGGGACATACTTATAAGTACCGCATAGTGTATTATCACCAACACGGAATTAGCTCTCCACCCGTGAGGATTCTGATTTAAGTTATTACACAGACACATTTCTCACGACAAAGGTACAGCCCTCAGGTCGGTCACACATCTGTACTAGTATAAACAATAATTAACAAGGTGCCACTAAGTAGTGAAGCCATAGTGGTGTCTGGAGAAAAATAAGCTTGTCCCTTAATTCAGTGCTGTAACACACATCTCTTCGCTACATTCCATGACGATAATTACGGTCTGTAAATCATGTTCGGGATTTTTTGTATCGCTCTTGCTTTTCCTCAATTCGCACCATTCAGATAAGAACCCTCACCTCTTTCAACCAGTGTAGTAGCAAGCACAGTTAATACACTTCAAACGCTGTTACAAAAGTACGCATAAACGTATTAATTTCCACACAACGCTTAAGGTAAACTGTCGATTACACCGTGTGTGCGAAATTCTGGAGATCAGAAGTGTGCACTGCAGATGAAGAACTATGACACGCTCAACTGGTATCAAACTACTTCAGACAGCATGAATTCTTTTATCTTACACTTATCTTCATTTTTAATCTCCAAGCTACGGTATCAAAATTATGAAATTCGGGAATCTTTCAGTGGTATTAGCTGCAATTATAAGTAAATACATATAGATACGATTATTATAACTTGCACACTTTGAAGTGCTGCATGGACGCGCATGGTCCAATACAGTTGTCTAATAAAATTCTGCCAAATTTACAAGTTTGCGGATGACACCACAAAGGATAATATTAGGTGTTTTATGTTTCTTATACTTTTGTTATTGTTATTTTTATGATTTTCGTGATTTTTTGCTTCTTTATCTGGGACAGTCTACAGACACAAGGCCTTTCCTAAATCGTAGTGCCATCTTCCGTAATGACATGTATATATACCCATAAGATATATGACAACGCATCCATTACTGTAGGCTAAATAGTTCAAGAATATTTGATGTTGGTAATTAATACATTTGTGTGAAGTCCTTGGAAAGTCATTCCTTTTATTCAACTTTCATCAGGCGGTTGTTTTCAGCTTAAATTAGTCTATCAAATCTTATCTAAGTTTTGATTTAAGACAGAAATGAATTCACAACGAAAAGAACCACTGTAAATACTAATGCTAACACTTCTATCAAGCCTCTATCACAGGGTGTCTACATCACAGATGTACACGTTGCTTTACATTACATACTTAATATGTACAAAGACGGTTCGGTGCCCAAGACTGAAACAATGGCAGTAAAACAATAAGCACAGATAGTCTACAGAAATGATCGCTAATATTCGCACGACCCGTAATTTTGATTCCTTTTGAGAAATCAACACTTTGACTTTAATTAGCATCCATGGGACTATCCCAAGAATATCAGATTAAACTTACTGTGTACACTGACCTTTCTGTGGAATTGTGTGAAGAACATCCAAAACACTTGTATGTATGTTTGTATGTGTGCGCGCGCGTGTGTGTATGTATGCATGTATGTATCTATGCATGTGTTATGGATCCATTTATGTATTTATGTAGGAATGTATGTGCTACGGTTTTCACTTGGTACTTAACCATTTCTTCCCAGTCATATAACGACGAGGAGTCATTAGGTGTGTTTACATTTAGTACCGCCAAATTCTAACCATCAATCCTACACTCCTTGTGGACGGAGGGTACGCTGGTCAGCGTACGATACGCATACCCCGCACTCGGACACTCGGCCATCTCTCGTCGGACCGTCAGCGGTCAATCGGATCATCAAATGTTTTAACGTTTTTCCTGTAAACTCCTGATTTCCTGTAGACCGTCATGTCTGTTATGAACACCGTGATGGCTCGCAGCATATTCCTTCCGCACCAATTTCTCACAAAATTCGAGTTTTAATGGCTTACTGTTTTGTACCCTTATAATGTTTTGGTCCGCCGTTCTCGAGCGTCTCGAGTATACGACATTTTGTTTTAATATAAATTATTTCACTATAATTATGAAATAACAAGCTTACTTAGTGGCATTTACAACAGAATTGTTTGCTGACAAATATATGTATACGAAACTCATTGCTTTCTCTGAAACCCGCGCTGTACATGACGTCTTCATACAACTTTGGCGGTGTTGCAGAATTTGAAAACCGACTCGAGTTTTTTGGCTGATCAGTAAATTTACCACTGTTTCATGTTGGATACAAAATTACGCATGAATATTTCACATCACACAAGGCCTCCAAATTATAAAATTTGAACCGCTGACTCGCATAAAGGTCCGCATGTTAACATTTCCCCTTTAATCTCTAGTCCCTAAATTGTATCCCCAATTTCACAATTGTCGATCCTATGTTTTTTTTAATTTTTATAAACACAAAAGACGAGTGCAATCATATGTCGCCTTTATATACGTAGTCACAGGAATGTACGTAAAAAGGTTCAATAACATAAATACAAATGTATGAAGCCTATGTACCAGCCAGAAACTTAAAAAAATTAACTGTCGCGTATGAAATAGAAAAAAACACCAACCAAAAGCGGTCGTGTCATGCGATGCCACTCAGTTTGATCTCCGCGAAGGCGTCGGACTATATCCTGTTTGAATCTGCCGGTAGAGCAGAACTCTCCAAACAATAACGGTAAAGAAGGTCTGGTCAAAACGTAACGTCTTTGTGAGGTCAACGCACATGGACACAGACCCCCATTATAGCTTCCGTTTATTTTAGGGTGTAAAGTCTTTTTTGGGCGAGAGGACACAAGGAGGCTAGGCACCCCAGCTGCCGGCACATAAAAGTCCAGATTTTGACGGTCAACATATGTCAAGATTTTTACAACTTCTTTCTCACAGGCTGGGCAAGGTATGCACCAAAGCTTATTGGCCAAGGAATATTTGGGACTGAGCTACAGCGCTAAACGTTAACATTGTCACGTATGGAAAATTAATGGGGGTCTGTGGCCACATATAAACCTAATCTCTACTACTGTGCGCAGTGGCCTTGCGTGCGCAGTGACTAGTGCAGAGCACACATTTTTCTGACCTTGAGTGAAGCGAAGAGTAAACACGCCTCGACCGCAGTCGACGCGTAACAGTCACAACAAAAATTCAACTACTTACCGATCTGCCTGATCGGACAACGCAGATAATGAAAGCAAGACACAAAAAATAACAAACTTTTTTTTCGACTGTAGCACTCCAAAAAAGGCCACACACAGCAAAGCAAAGACAAACATCTGGAAATGACACGAACTTTGGCCATGGTGAACCCGGAGAAAGCGTACATTCCATACTTAACCCAAAGTTGATCAGAATACTAACGCCGAATCGGATCTTATAAACACTTATTTTATTTGATTGGTGTTTTACGCCATACTCAAGAATACTTCACTTACATGACGGCGGTATAAATACTTATGAACAGGGGGTAATGACGACTGACTTGAAATCCAATGCAGTGAGCAGAAGGAATCCAAGGTAGGCAGTGAAACTGAAAATGATTCAGAGACTGAACTAGAAAACAGGCGTCAGCGAAGGACAGAAGAGACCTTTCAGGCTAGCAAATTCAATTCAGTGCCACTGTCAAGTACTGATGTGAAAAAGCAATAACTGTAAATACATGTCACAGTAAAATGTTTTCATTTTGGGTTACTATGGCACATTTATTACATTAGTCTTCATAAAATATACAAGAATTAATGAAAATGTAAACAAACAACTTAACATCACTTTGCTAATACAATAAATGCTACACTGATTTTAACACTGCCAGACAGCAGAATAAGATGCTCTTTGTAGTGCTTGTCTCAATTCTTCACAGAAATGCAGATCTGAAACAAAATCACTGATAGAATAGATAAATGTCAGTATAAAAGTCAATGTACTACAGAAGCCACAGAGAATATATATCAGAGCATGTTGAAAATGTGGCTGCTATACTCTTTTTTCACCTCGTTGCGCTCGGCATGTGTACCCAAACTTTTGAGCTAGATCAGCCCCTGACAGTGTAAGGCGGATGCCGTTACATCAAACTCCAGCAAGTGAATGAATGCCGTAAAGTTGATACTCTGGCCGTGCATGGAGACGCCGGTGGGCCGCGGGCCGACCCTTCGCCGACCATACCCCCAACCCTACGCGAATGGGAGGCGGAGGATGACGGCGTGTTTGATCATAGTGGGCCTATGATACAAGGACCATCCAACCACAATGAGCGTAAGATTGATGGTTACGATCCGTATGTTCTGTATATTGTGTCTTCTTGTGACAGACCGAGCCCATGCCGTCTAAGTACTGCCTCCATTAATGTGTTATGTCAAAGACAACAGCTATGAAACCTCAACCAATCACATTTTACTGACACCTGGCCAAAAAGTCCTGTTTCCTTGTTCTAACGCCTCTGTGCTCAGCTCACAGAAAAGTACTATTTTTAAAGTCCTTGGTGTGACTTAACCCGAGGGAGTAGCACAGAATTGAAAACGCAGATGCTTTAACTGGGTGTCAGCAGGTGTCATGTTTGCTTTTTCAGGTTCGCAGTTTCTTGTACTGGGGCCGACTCGGGGTCTTATCATGCCAGATCCTTTGAACAGTCTCGTTAAGTTAAGCTCGGATTGCTTAAAGTGGCCCTCTAAGGCGCACATCAAACAGATCCTTTGTTCTACGCAAATATAAGTGTGCTGAGTGTAGAAGATCGATGCCCGGATTTATATTGGCCTATGCAACCACACACATTTGTAACACGATTTTATAACCCCTCAAAAACAGTTTCAGTTTGATCATGGTTATAGTTCTGCATCAGGGAAGAACCATGCCAAACACTTAGCCTCCCTCAAATGACGCCTGACTACACTGACACGCTGGTACGGTTAACTGTGTGGGAAAGCTTATCAGATGCATGGAAAGGTACAGTGGAACTCTCAAGTAAACTATTCTTTAGGACAAATGAAATAAATATAAATACCGGCGTCTTGACTTGAGCCGGACGCCGGGTATTGAAGATGACTTACCCAGCTACAGCAAAGGTTGAAAATTAGAGCATTGTTGATTTCTGCACATTTCCGCACGATGTCACATGCACAGTTAAACAACTCCACATTCTGGCCTAGATTCAGTGCATGATTTTACAAATTAAGTCGAACTCGGTAAGATTAGCCTGTATCAGCATTTGCCAGATTTGAATAGTCACGCGCAGTCAAACTTGGAGGATATAAAATGACTCCTCGAAATGGGTATTAATGAGAAAGTTCTGTATCCCACCCCCATACAGGTGTGCTCAGTGCAGAAGATCGATAGTTTCTAGGAGTGTTATAGTGTAATGAAATGTTTGAAGTTTGATACTGTGTATGAAGTAATATAAGTTAGTGAGATCTGTGGTGTAGAAATACTAGTGTTTTCCGATGTTTTAATGAAGTGGGAAATTAACAATATGTTGGTGTTGGGATTATTTCTCTACGCTATATAGAAAAGAATAAGAATTACAAAACAAATTTATAGGTAGAAAGCGATATTGTGCGTTTTAATATGAACTCTTTGTGAATAAATGACTATAGAAACGTGTCTCTCTAATGAGCAGTACATTTCATATAATCATGCCACAGTCTTAATGTTCCCCACGCACTAAAAATTGTTTTCTGTTACACTTAAAAGAAACGCGTCTTGGTGTTTATCCATTAAACATCATGTTTAGTAACTAGAAGCATGTGTTTATTAATATTATAAACACGTCACGCGTTTACATATTAATGTCGTGGACATTTTTAATAAATACACAAACAGAAAGGTAAACGTGGTTATATTAAATGTAAACATGTAATATATTTTGCACATCCTTCGACTCACGCCTAACATTAACACAGTCATGTTTACTGGACTACTTGTCTTGAATGAAAATATCCACACCATTACCTTGTAAACATCTCTCATGTTTACTATAATAAAAACATATCTTTAGGTAATAAACTTAGTTTTTCTGAATAAACACCAGCACATGTTAACATATATCCAGCCAAAATTTTATTCTTTCCATGATTTTAATAAAAGTCTCTGACGTCAAAAAACAGTGCTTATACATACACTGTGTGCAAAGGGCTTTGATGCTGCCTGTTAATTACAAAAACTTATTTTTCTGATGGTCAATTTTTCATAATTTCCGACAGATGAATGGGTAATACACCTTTAATAAGGAACGCAGACACCACTAGACCTTCAGTGAACGGACAAAACGTCTGAATATCAATGTTACACCTGCGGTAACTAACTATGGGAGAAGGGTTTATTACCTTGCGTCTTTAGGAAGTAATATTGTATGAAAATATATGATTGCCTTGCAAACTATCTATAGAAAAATCACCTTTAAAGAGTGGACGTGGCGTGGCAGTAAATTGTTCCACGTACAAAGCACCAATGATTATGGTTGGGTCATTAACAAAGAGTGAATATCTAACGTACAGGTATGCCGTTCTATTGATGTTCTACCTTTGGACCGTGAGAACCGATTTCAAGAGCTTGCTTCTGCAGGAAAGAAAATAAAATATGTGCTAATGATGTACATGTCTTATATTTTATAACCTCACATTTCTCGTGTGTGGACAGACATTTGGGAAAAGAGCAACACAATCGTTTCTTCCACAGAGAGTTTTGACTCGCAAGGAAACCAACCGAAAATTAATTATATCACCAAAGAATCCGAACAATATTAAACATTCAAGTTCTAATTGCCCTTGTCTTACCTTGCTTCAATCTAAATATGTTACATTACTGCTAGTGGAGTGAACCCCAATCTCCTGTGGGAATCCTCCCTGATCAAGTAGTTAGCGTGTTTTTTGTAGAAATTTGACCCAGGAACCTTTCACCAATGTGGTGGTCATGAGTTCTAGTCCTGCTCAGAATGGCTTCCTCCCCAGTCTAACCGGGGAAGGTTTTTAAGGTACCTGTGGATGGTTATGAATCTTTGTCGCGGTTGTGCCCGGTTTCCTTCCACCATAATGCTAGCCGTCTTAGTCGTATAAGTGAAATATTCTTGAGTACGACTTATAGGATTCATCATATTCATCCTCGGCTTTAGGTAAATACTACACATCGGGGCAGTGCTTAAATCTCCAGGCTACAAGTGATTCGGTTGCGCCTGTAAGTCAGAAGTTTTGTCAGGTTCCTGGCCATGTGCGGTTACTCCCGCTTTGATTCTTTTCCGTTCCCTATACTTAAAAACCTAATCACTTTTCTACTAACAACTTACATATTTTATAGCTGTAAGGCCGAGCTAACGCTGTATTGTATATCTGGTTGCAACGTCTTTCTTTGGTTCTGGTTTAAAGGAAATCCTGTGATGGTACATCTTATATGGATTTATATTTGTACACACACCTAAACGGTTTCCTCTCGCGCAAATTTTACGAGAAAATTTTCAATTTTGACATTGTAAATTATCTTTACCTGCACAGAAATATACCCAAGATTCTTGCACATGTCGTGAACATATCTCGCCTTGTAGAATTTGTTAGATTATATGTGTTGTCAAAACTAGTATGTCATTGTTATTCCATACAACACCTTCACTCTAAGTTTTCCGACGGCAGCCAGCATTATGGTGGGTGGAAACCGGACAGAGCCCGGGGGGAAACCCACGACCATTGGCAGGTTGCTGACAGTACGGCCGGAGAGGAAGCCATCATGAACTGGACTTGAACTCACAGCGACCGCATTGGTGGGAGACTTCTGGGTCATTGCGCAGCGCTTGCGCGCCAACCAACTGAGCCACGGACCAGAAAGCCCTGGTTGAACAAAATAACATCCTTTAAGCTGTACATAAATACACAGACTATATGGAAAGTTGAAAATTATACAAATTCAACGAATATACTATCGCTCACAAGAATTAAGAAATAGGCTCGGCATTTTCCTCTGCTTTAATATTACGGGGCAATTTTTTTCACTCATGTCGTCAGTTACTAAGAAAATCACGTGGTCTTTTGATTGCGGGCCGTTGTAAAGAATAATCCAGCATATAAGCCATTTGTGCGTGCCATCAAAATGGTTTTATTTACCTTTCTGCTTTTACATTCACCTGAGGTGTGTTTGCCTTGACAGTACAATTTACATATTTTCTGTGATGTTTGTTCAGCAACATACTCCATGATAGCTACATACCCCATGGTAGCCACGTAGTTGATTGCAACTACCATGACAACGTATGTTTTTGACATATGTAGTCATGGCAGTTTCAATCATCTTAGCCTAAGATCGCTTTGTAGAAAATGGACCTGGTCAATTAGAGCCTTGGAGACCTGCTGCTTGGCTGATGTCCAGAAATCACGTAAAATCCCGGAGGCAGTCTTTCAGACCAGACGACATTGTCAGCATTTCGCACGTGGGTATTCGCCAATGATAGACTGGTTCCGGTATCGCGGCGGTGCCCCCAGCACTCGGCGGGTGATACCGCTCTATCCCCAGACATCATGCGGCGGACAGTTTCCGCTAGCCACGCTCTCTTTAACAACCTTCCGAACACCAGCACTGCCTTTACTAACAAGGACTAACAAGGACTACATTTTTATCTCCCTTGCAAAGCTATTATCATTTCTTAACGGTACGACTAGTCACATGAAAATTAAGTTGTTCATTAAGTTATTCAGGTCAAGACGTTAAAATCGCTTATCCAAATAAATGGGAAAAGCAAATTTATAAGGAGTCTTTAGCAAACTAATCAGATGAAATCTACCTGTGTATCTACCTGTGTATCCATCAGGGCTTGAAAAATTCCAATTAGTAGAGAAGGCCCCAAAATCATGAAACTGGTTTAGCCTTGAATCAGATTTAGTCTTAACTTGTCTAAGACAACTCTGAACATTAAAATAAAAGTTGCTAATGTAATGTAAGTCCAACTTAAGTCTAAGACAGCTTCATTATCTTGGGGCCAGGTCAATTCATCTTAGTCAATGACCTAATCGGCGGGAGCACATCGCAGTATGAAAGCTTGGCTTACCCGTTATCTCTTAAAAACAGGCTAAAAAAGTATTTTGATTATGATGAACACCTGCTGAAAACACTAAATCCAACTGAATCTAATATAGACAGAGGTGCACCCAGGGAATCGCACTTTCACCTGTTTTTACCAGTGCTACGAGCTCTGAGATCGGTTGGCTATGTACCCAAGTTAACTTCCACATTAACCGCTTTGAATCGTTACATTCACTAACCTGGAACTTGGTCCTGTCGCCAGCGCTGTCCTGGGAGTCCCGACGTTGTACACTACGACTCTGTTGCTATGGTGGACTCGGCTGCTCTTGCCAAAATTAAAATCATCTCCTACTTTCATTATAGCTGACTATAGTTTTGTACACTATTAATACACAAATCAAAGTTAAGAATCCCAAACAATTTGTCAGTCGCCGCTTAGCGACGTTTGGCTTGCTGCAGATGTATTAGGTGTGCATCTCATTGCTTTTGATCAAATCATTCCACCAGTATGTCTTTTTCCGGGCGATGCCAAGCGTGACTGATTCAAATTGAAAATGGCGGTTAGCGAAGTTTGGCTTGCTGCAGATGTATTAGGTACATTTGTGTTAATTATCACGTTATGGCCTTTATTATTAACGAATAATTGGCTGTAATGAAGTAAAAATTATCGAAAGGTTACAGGAAACAACTTTTAGAAAAATGGCAAGAATCGCCTTCCCTATTGCCTACTGCTATAAAATTATAATTTAATTTTAACAACGTTCTCTGCCCTTAAATAGTGCCCTTTGCTATTTTTTGATATTTCAAAAGTCAAAAAATAAATATAGCAATATTTGACACAGCTTCCGCACATCACAATTATCTAGAGCTGGGTAAGTCGTTGTGACGTCAAGATTATTAATGCTCTTCAGCGTCGGAGGTATTTTCCATATAAGTGGGGGCCTCCGTGGCAGAGGTGGTTAGCGTGCCTGAGCGGCGCAAAAACCCAGGAACATCTCACCAATGCGGTCGCTGTGAGTTCAAGTCCAGCCCATGCTTGTTTCTTCTCCGAGGGACGTGCTTGGGGTTTTCCCCTGGCTCTGCCCGGTTTCCTCCCACCATAATACTGACCGCTCCCGTATAAGTGAAATATTCTGTGCGACTTGAAACACAAATCAAATGAATAAATAAATAAATAAATCCGTATGTCTATTCCTGATTGGGGCTTGATGACATAGACACGAAGTCGGTGGCTGGTGTTGTTTTTTTTTTGTTTGTTTTTTTGTTTTGTTTTTTTTTTTTTTTTTGTTCTGTTTGTTTTTTGTTTTTTGCAGGGGGGGGGTATATTTTCCCGAATGTTTAATCATTGTTCCATTCGAATGCAAGTAGCCGTACGGTGAATTGCAAGTAAAACTAAGACTAACGGCAGATTATATGCTTCTGCCCTACATAATTTTTAAACCCGTTGTTGAATATTGTTACACAAGTCGTGAATCACCTGACAGCATATTTTCCGGAAGCGTCTTAAATCCTCGGCGGAAGCAGTTGGCATTCTCCGTGGCAGCTGATGAGATCCTCCGTGAATGGCCTGTCGAGGACATGCTGAAACTTGCCACATCTCCCGGAGGCACGTCACGTATCTAACCTAGACTCCGTGTGGAGAACCCGCAGATTCTCAGTGAAAGACGAGAAGAGTTTTATGTACCTGGTAAGGGGTCTTATCTTCACATAAACGCTAAACACGCATAATGACCGAGGTACCACAACTCTCTGCGTGAAATGGCCCTTACGAAATCTCGAAATGATGGCTTCCGTGGTAATTTAATACTATCATCTGACTCTGCGTGAAGTGAATGGATCAAGACTTTGCCAAAGCGTAGGTATCGTAATTTGAAAGTAAATCTTCTGATTGGATGCAATTTTTAAGATGGCTGCCTCGATTCGTAGCAGTCGCTTTCTCCGTATTTCCATTTTAATTCACATCTTACTAATCACATAGGGGAAATTGGTATTCTACTTTCATATAGATATTTTGAACATCTTGTTTTAGTGGAAATATTTAACCAATTATTGTATTATCCTTTAAGCAGCATTCGACCTTGCCATTTAGTGATATTTCAATACACCATTTGACCTTAATCAGTAATTTCATATAAACTACCAGGCAAAAGAAAGGTTTCACCCACTTCTTGAGCCCATAAAACAAAAACAAAGGCAGATATAAGAATAAAGAAGATTGGTTTATAAACAAAAATCATTGTGAAATATTCTCTCAAAAAGGCTTTAAAATATTGGCATTCAATTGGCCACAAAACACAATGAAAGAGACAAGGGGTCAGAAGAAAAAATTACACAAATGTAAAGTTAACTGGCAAGTGCATGTAAAGTCACAGTATCCACAGAAATGAAGGACCTCAGTCATCAGTAGCGAGTGTGGCCACCCTGGGCATCAATGCAAGCAAGCACAGGCCTCCGCATTGACGTCGTCAGTCGCCGGATGACGTCAACAGGGATAACGTTCCATAGGTTTAACAGAGCTTGCTCAAGTTCCTGTTGGTTAGTTGGAGGAGGCAGCAGCTGTCTCAAACGGCGGTTAAGGTGATCCCAGAGATGTTCAATGGGGTTCATGTCTGTTGAGTTGGCTGGCCAGGGCAACACGATGACGTTTGCGGTCTCGAGGTAGTCTGTAACAATGCGGGCAGTGTGAGGTCTTGCGTTGTCGTGTTGCAAGATTGATCCTCTTGGCTGTCGTTGGAGGAAAGGAACGACGACAGGTCTCAGTACCTCATCAACGTAGCGCTGGCCAGTCAGATTACCTCGCACAATAACCAGCTGCGTCTTCATTTGGTCACAAATCCATCCCCAAACCATGACGCCTCCGCCTCCAAACGGATAAACCTCTCTTACGAAGTTTGCCGCGAGGCGCTCGCCTCTTCGACGGAAAACTCGAACTCTGCCATCGTTCCTGAACAGACAGAACCTGCTCTCGTCTGTAAGCAGCACTCTCGCCCAGTCACGTCGCTGCCACCGACGTACAATACGTGCCCATCGCAATCTGCGTTGACGGTGTAAAAGGGTCAAGGCCATCCCACGGAAGGGGCGGTAAAGTCGTAAACCAGCTGAACGAAGACGACGCAGTGTTGTTCTGGGGCTGATGACATGGCCTAGTGTCGTCGCCGCTGTTGACGTCGCCGTGACGAATCGGTTTCGGAGGTGGATCTGCCGGATGTAGCGATCTTCAGCCGCAGTTGTTAACCTCGGTCTTCCCGATCTTGGTCTGTCTTGGGCCTGGCCTGTCTGCTGATAGCGTATCACCAACCTCCTGATGGAGGTTTGGCTGCAGTTGAACGTTCTTGCAATGTGACGTTGCGAGACTCCCATGGTGGACATACCGATGGCCTGGTCTCGTTGCGCTTGCGTTGTCTTGGCATACTGTTTGTGTTTTTTCGGTCATGCAATGTCTGCTCTTTCGAGCAAGAGTATTTATGCAACATTACCGCACGTGCATCACGAGCCATGCCTCAAAAGGACGTTTTGCATGTGGTCGCAATTTCACAATTCCAATTGCTGCGTTCGTGACGATGCGTTCTGGTAGAGGAAACGATGCAGTCATACACTAAGCCCTGCTTAGAATCAAACCCAGAACCGCGCTTTTACTTTTTATGACAAAAAATATGGTGAAACCTTTCTTTTGCCTGGTAGTTTATGTTTGGTTAGAACAGAATATTCTCACGATCTCTAAGCGCTCTGTTTCATAAGTATGCCTAATTCCCCTTAACCCGCCGGCAGGGGCGACCGTGTTGAATATTGAATTTATGAGCAGTTACAATCAAAGGGCAGCTGAGATATTTTATCTATTAAGTCTTGGCAAATGATCCAAAGTAACCAATACAATCCGACTTCTCGTTAATTTCAGTGAGTGAGCGGTTCACTCTATATGTTCAAATAATATCAACCAGGCCCATATAGCATCAAGATATGAACAGAATTTTTGTAAAACAAGGCGTTAATAGTTTATTAAACCACGCTAGTCTAGAACCACTCAAAATGCCGTGTTGTCATCTCATTTAACAAACAACAGAATGAAAAAAATGCAACGGTATCAGGTCTCAGGCATGTCCGACATGCTTAGCTTTTCAGAAAAATCCAGGTTGCCTTTCATTAGTGACAGGTAACAACACAAGCTCTACACATTGGTATGTTGGAAGTTCATATTCTTGCAAAGAAAAGTTAGAACACTTGTTCTAATTTATAATGTTAAACACCATAAGTCTTATTTCGAAACCAATTGCCTAAACTGCAACACTAGTTGCCTAAACTGCAACACCAGTTGCCTAAACTGCAACACCAGTTGCCTAAACTGCAACACCAGTTGCCTAAACTGCTGGCGACTCAAATTTAAACCGTTTCTGATGCTGCCATATTTGACATTGTTCGCACGATTTAGTATAATATAACATCCATAAATGAATTTTATTTTATCTATTGTAATATATGATCTCACTGCAGTACTAGTATAGTTTTAGATTTGCGTGTTGGGAAATTCTGTTACAAAAAACAATGCAATCTATTCGCTGAGGCAGTAGTGTAGCTGTGTTTCTGTATGGAGTTTAGTCTAATCGCATGCTATTGTAACACAAATTATTCTTAACGCCCATTGCCCAGCATACCACTTGTTTCTGAATAATTATGACATCACCCGAGGCAATTAGTTCTTTGTGCTGAAACAAAGTTTATGGAGTTTAACATTATGAATTAGAAAAAGTATTCTAATTGGATTTTCCTTGCAATGTTATAGACGTACAGCATATCAACGTGTAGAGATAGTGTTGTTACGTGTCACTAATGACAGGCAATTTTGATAGCCAGTATGACTGATTTTATAAACAGATGGATATAGGCGACTGGCTAGGAGAAATAGAATATAGTATGATACACGATTTGGATACTGATTCAAATAAGGTGTTTAGAACATTCCCTGCGCCTTCCTGGCGTTCTAATTTCTTACCTTTAAGTTTTGCACATTCTTATTTCTTTGGCAGATTGTACTAGGATATTGGTCTGACGATGATTGACCTGAAATGCACATTATAATTGTTAATTGGTGTACTAATGTGTACTAAATTTATGACGAATACACTGCAGAAAGGCGTTTAGAAATTAAACGTCTCGTTAACATGTTGTGTGACAAACATGTTAAGAAATGTGCCCTTAAATAAAGCACGACTAACCTAAACATGTTGTAGGTGCGATCATGTTTAGTGTCTTTAACGCTTTCTCTCCTAACCAGTTTGACATCCAAACATGTACGTATATAGAATCGAAACATACATCTGGCTTGGGCTTTTATCTAAACCCATTCCTAAACTTGTTGACTGCTAAATATGTTCATGGTTAAATACGTTTAGGGGCGAATGTTTGATATGTAGATATATACATGATATATGCATGTACTTGCATGTACATGTAGCCAACAATAATTTATGACGAAGTTCTCACTTAATAGCACAAAAGACGCACACATTTTGGAATTAACTTAAAAGGACAAAAAATTGGGGCACTAATTTTTGTTTTCAGACATAATATTACGTGAATAGGCCACATAGGCCCATATTCTAGGCCTATGTGAATGCACTTTAGCTTCGCCTAAATTCACAATCATGCAGAACTATGTTTTATGTGTGTGGTTTTAGCCTAGGATCCGGTCGAAAATACTATAAATAACGTATTTTCTTTATTCTTCCGTTCCTTAACCGCTAAGCTACGACTCGGCTCTTCATTTCCAAAAGACCAAAAGAGATCTTAGCAATCTATCACAACACGTCTATGTGGCAATACGGCTTGGATGTCCTTGGAGTGACATATGACCCCTGTTCTTTGTTCCCCAGTCGTTTGGTGGCGCTAAATCGGGCTCTTACACAGAACCTCTTTATTATTTTACTGCTCTCTTCAGTCAGCTTTTACCATATATTTTTCAGTTTTCTACATCATCACACTGAAAGACAACAAGTGAGTGATATCATCATTGATGTAAAACTGCTGTTAAATGGTACATAATGGAAACATGAAATGGTAAATTACCTTCACTTGTGATATTCTGTTTCTGTTAAACGAATATTAATTCTGGCTAATGTGATAACTGGTTTAAATATTTGTATTTTTGTGCGCTTACCCACTGCGATATTTTGTACCCTCAGGTGAAGAAAGCTGACTTGCAGAGTCGGCAAAAAAGCCCATTAGATCATGTTGTTTTTGAAGGATGGACAGCTGCTACATGATTTGGGATGGGATACATGCAACAGTCCATACTTGAAGTGACAAACCTTACCTTACAACTTTTATTAATGACGTATTACTTGCTTGATGTATATCATACCCAAAATACTACCAGCTTTTTGTTTTTTAACAGATGGTTGTTCTTGATGACAAATCCTCTTTTCACTAAGGCCCATTTTTATTTTTAACTGTATAAAACTGTACAATAAACAGGGAATTCACAGACATAAAACAATATAGTTATATCATGGCTGCTTGTGTTAAAATTGACTTGTAATAATCACAGTAAATTTTGGATTTAATCAGACACCAATACCCAAAATTTATAACAGCTGTGTATTTTCTTTCTGTGGTAGGATATGTACTGAGGTAGAATATGACCATCATCCACTACTCTGACTTTTATGAGATCTGGATGCCTTTGTTTACATTTTAAACTTTACTGTTTGTATATTTAAAAATACATTCAATTTTTAAACTGAATGCTGCTTTTTATGATTACAATATATTTTGTTGCTGTAAAGTCTGTTATGTTGTACTTTAAAGTTGTCTTTTAACAGATTCACATTTTTTAAGGATGAAAAAACTTTCAGCTTTTGCTTTTTTCTTTTTGTATGTATTCGACGGTATGTGTCCCCATCAATATATATGTTCTATCCTGTAAAAGATCAAGTAAATCAAGCCTTACCTTCTGTGTATTATATGCAAAGTTATAAATCGGTTTCTTTGAACTAAAAGTTTATTTTAACACATTGTGTTAATATAGGCTACTGTGAACCACAGAATGTGAAGAGAAGAAAATAAATGTTTCATTTGTTTCCTAATTTTGTCTTCATTAGTCATCCTTAGATAGACTGGTTTCCTTTCACATGTTTAGACGCTAAACATGTTTTCCGCGGGAGAGAGAGAGACAAAACGTGTGTATAGGAATATGCTAAATTACTAAACATGTTGAAGAGTACAACGTATTAAGGATGTAAAGACGTAAAAAAATAACCGCCAAAATGTGCGCTTAGGCAAAAACGCCGTTTTTGCAGTGTAGAATACTTACCAATACTGTATTTACCCTTTTTCCTAACATTGTCCCAACATTCGGTATCAGTATTAAAGTTAAAAATAAAATGAAATTAAAATATGCTGTGAATTAACAATCAACAGATTACTTGGCCTTGAGGCTCAAACTTTCGCTGTTCACAGGCGAGAAAGATACCTTTGCTATTTAGATTATCGTATATATGTATTTGGCTTCCTTTTAGTTTTACGAAGCTGGGCATGTGAGTTAAAGTCAAAATGAAGACACCTTAAAGTTTCAACCGAAAAGGTCAGCGCCAAGTGAAAATGTAGGTGAAAATTACCAATACATTGAATAATATCTTCTTGGAACGATTAAACATTAAATCCATGGTTTAGATTCAAATATTTATGGAAACTTGGTTCAAAGGGCAATAAATTGTATCCATTATTTTATCATTCCGATTTCCACAATCGCGATAAACAAACTTTGATGAAATAATGAAAATAGTTATACCACTCTCCCAGGAAAGTTTTTTTTTTGACAGAAATTTTCTTTCGGAGTGAGAAGCCATCTTCAGTTCCACTACATAGAGGGGTTACCGTTCATGGAATGTTTACTGAGTTGCTTGAATTTAACATTAATAACATCTATGTGAAATTCAGGGAAACCATATATAAGAGTGCATAGGTATTCAGATGGGTACAAATTGTGCCCCCCTTTTAGCCGATCTATACCTGTTCCCCTATGAATACGACTATATACAGAAACTATTTAGGGTAATCCTCACCAGGCCCTATCAGTCATTCACTAAGTGGTGTACTGATGATCTTCTAGCTTTAAACAATCCATAAGATATTTACCCACCCTCGCTGGAAACCACAGACTCCAGATGGTACATTTTTATCTGGAACTATATTTGTACATAGACCAAAACGGTTTCCTCTCTCGTGGACTTTGCGACAGGAGGGATTTCAGTTTTGACATTGTAAATTATCCATATGGCTTGCGTATATCTAGCCGTGTAGCATTTGTTAGATCCTGCGTATGGTGTTTTTCCAACGTTATTAAACACTGCTGACTGCTTTTCTTTGCATTATTCCGTCTTATTTTCGTACTATCTTAGTTCTTTGGAGGTTTGTGTTATACGTCTTTTCTTGAATTGTCCTTGCGATTATTGTCATGTGAACAGCTGATGTAGGAATGTCTGTTTCGGCGCCCAGAATCGAACTCTCAGTTCCAAATTCGGATGTCAAGCAGGCTGAAAGATTTTATTAAAGATATTTTTCTTGTTGTTGAACGCGCTGGAAATGACGGGAAGTATATAATGGGTGGACTAATTACAGCGCCCAGATTAAAGCATCAACATTAGTTACACTTTAGTTACACCTTAGTTATTGCCACAAAGTTCGCACAAACATGAACAGCAGGATGAAGTGCATAGTTCATGTTCAAGGCCAGGTTTGAAACCGCACCTCCAGCGTCATTCGGCACTAGTTTATTGTCTTTAATGTGATAAATGAAGCTCATCAATTTTCAGGAGACCTGACGTTAAAAAACAAACTAACAAATGTCTTATAAAGACATTAGGTGACATCATGGGAACTTTTATCTGGCAATGATCATTATAGAGGTGTGGAGTTTTGTATGACTGTGTGCGGTTACAGCTTTAACAATCGCAGCTTCATTACGAAGAACGATGTGCGCCATATTAGTAATATTGGAATAAAACCGCAAAAGTGTATATTAAACTTTTTTCAAAATAAATAGAGCTATTAAACTATTACACTCAGAGAACTGAAAAAATTATTTTGAATCAAAAATCTGAAAATTAAATCTTAAAACTTCTATTGTGATTCTTATTTGAAGATATATTACTGTAAGAACTAGGTTTAATTACACATGTAACTGCCTGCGCAGAACTCTTGGCAATGTGTCACATCCCTGGAATCAGACCGGATGACAATTATCACGGACATATGATCCAGGTTGGATCATTTTAAATCATCTTGAATAATCGACTGTAAATTAGGCTGGATATATGACAGGCTGTCTCTGTGTAGGTGTGGGTATAATAAATGTGGATGGATGAAGAGCCGAGGATGGGATGAGCGTGGTTTGCACTGAAATGTATGGTGAGGCGTTTCCCTTTATTATACATTCTATACATGGTAAACATATGATGTTGACTATGTAAACACATCACATGTATACTATTGTAACCATTCTTTCATGTCTGTTGCCTTTTACACTAAATATTAACACAAAGTCATGATTACCGGACAACTTGTGTTACATGAAAATAACCACCACATCACCACATTTAAATATTTCACATTTTGAGAATAAAAAATACATCTGTGTAGTTACTAAACATAGTTTTTGTTAAGTAAAAGAAAGCTAAAATCTGAAGTAAGGTTTATCATGCAGACAGCTGAAAACTATGTGTAAAAATATTTCATTTACTTTTTTAGATTTTTAAAGAGTGTTGAAAGGCATTCAAATATTTGAACTCTATGGTGGGCTTTATGAGCCATACGGACGGTAATTGGGATCTCTGACGTCACATCACCTTTTTTCCTTATGTTCACCAGAATGAGAGATATTTTGTAAACATTATTTCAGTAATCTTTTGCTCATGGATTAAAAGAGTTATTACACATTCAGTGTCGTAATTAAAGTTGGAAAAACTTCCTTTGACGTCAGAGTTCCTAAATTCTGATAGTATGGTGCATAAAGCCCACCTTAGAATTCAAACGTTTAAACGGGTTAACTCTCTTCACAAAATCTAAAAAAATAAATGAAAGTATTTTTACACATAGTTTTCAGTTGTCTGTGTGATGAGCCTTACTTCATATTTTGGCTTTGTTTTACATTAATGTTAATCCGCCAGGACACGTTTTCAGACTGTGACAAAAAGATGTTTCTTAACTGCTCACTGCTTTTTACAGAGTGATTTATGACTCGTACCCATTGACACTCTTCCGTTGCCCTGGTTAAAACATTTGTAGGGATTCCAAAGCATTTCCATGGCAACAGTGTCACAATGGTGTACGTTTAAGTTGCCATGACAACTGTTATCAACAATGCCCAGTTTGTGCACCATATTTCTTTCAGGAAATTTGATATCTACTTCACTGTCAAGATAGGGGGAAAAACACATTGGTATTTTCTAAACTAAAAACAGCGCGTGTGGCCATTGCCATGAAGTTAAAATTATGAGTTTAATCACAAATCATCTGACTCACAGTGATGAAACGAAAAAATTTAAAAAAAAATAACTGCAAGACTTATTTTTTGTAAAGTATTTAACGAAATCATGATATGCAATTTATCTTGCACACACTATGTCTGTCGAGTTATAGTGATCACGGAAACATTGTTACATTATCATTTGAGCACTTGACATGTACAAACATCGGGGCCTCCGTGGCCAGAACAATGACCTATTAGTGACAATCATAACAATGATCGCCAGTGTGATCGATGAGAGTTCAGTTCAAGCCGGCTTACTCCGTCCCAAGTTTGAGGTCTTCCAGCAACCTTCAGATGGTTTTCGGATTTTACTCCCACTGTAATGCTGGATACAATCGTAAATGCGAAATATGCACGTTCGTGGAGAATAGTTGAGGTTAGAGGGCACATGGATCTGCTACACATTCGTGGAAGCAACCTCCAGAAGTTCCAATGACTAGGGAACCGCTACACGATCGTGGCGAAAGTTTGAGGTCCCAATGACTAGTGAACCGCTACACGTCCGTGGCGAAAATTTGAGGTTCCAACATCCACCGAACTATAACACGTTCTTGGCGAAAATTTGAGGTTTCAATGTTCAGAGAACTGCTCGTTCGTGTTGGAAGTTTGATGACTGTCTGAACGTCCATGGTCCAGGGCCTACGATGATAAAACGTCGTAAATCATTTTTTCATAACTTTCCTAATAAATGACTAGTCCTTTTGGCCTGGTAACTTGCATACAATGCCATATATGAAAATGACGAGAATTATGCTCAAGGAACATGAAGTTCAAACAGATTGCTACAAGTTCCAATTTATGCGTTGAAGTAGACATTCGTATACCAACAGTCAACCAAAAATGGACATTTCGAGCCAATAATCGCAAAGCCAATTTCCAAAACGACGTTTATCCCAAACCACCAAAGAACTAAGAAATTTTACAAAGTACAAAAGTAGGAAGGAATCATGCTAAGAGATGAGGTCAACAGTTTTCAATGATGGTGAAAAGGCAGAACGAATGTTCTAGGGGAATGAAATTGGTATCCAAATCACATATCGTCATATGTGACGAGCTGATTTAATGCGATAAATGTGCATTCCTCAGTCTCGCGGAATTAGACACAATCATGAGGCAGAGTGCCAGAGATTCTAAATTCTCTTTCCATATTCAGTACAAGAGAATTACACTAATTTTAAAACTTAGGAAACCTAGAATGAAGGCGTTTGATGGAATAACTCTTACACACTAGTTTTGCGGTAATAATGGTTGATTGAAATCGTCACATAACGTATAGGATCCAACAAACGATACAGGGCTTGATATATTCACACCATATACAGGATCATTCCATGTGTTGTTATTCAAGAAAGAATAATTTACCATGTCAACATTG
The DNA here is from genome assembly GCF_032854445.1 of Liolophura sinensis. NCBI lineage: Eukaryota > Metazoa > Mollusca > Polyplacophora > Chitonida > Chitonidae > Liolophura > Liolophura sinensis. Next base: position 17,364,085 of record NC_088295.1, read on the forward strand.
AAATTGTCCCTCTTGTCGTAAAGTTTGCGAGACAGAACACCGTATTGGTCTTTGTACCAATACAGGGCAGCTGTACCATCTGGAGAGTCTGCAGTTCAATTTCAATCCAGCGAAGGTGCTGTACCATATGGAGAGTCTGTAGTTTCCATTAAATCCAGCGATGTGCCTTTGTACACACCACACACGTATTGCCTACCAAATCATGATCTGCCAGACTCATAATTTCATGTTTCTGTAAGACTCGATGAAGTAAAAATAGCTTTTTTTGTCACCGAAGAAAACGGATGACACTGGAAAAGTAGTAAATCAGAGTATGCTGTAAATGGCCTTATGAGTTGTTTTTATTGGTCTGAAGGTAATAAAGCATGTGTATATAGAAGTGTCAAACAAACAGGACGGCCACATGATTCTCTGGGCAAGTCGGAAATTATATGCTCTGTGTAATAATTCACGTGTGGGGAACTTTAGTTGTGAGCAACCAGTCGTGGTTGATTTACGGGAAGATCGCGTGGATGTAACTACTATATATCTGACCTGTTTTACAGGTTAATAGAATTTTAGGGAGTGTCTTCCTGTGACTATCGTGAAACGGTTTCATGCGTAATCTGTGTTAAGTTAAAGGCTTTGGGTTTGATCACTTATATGAGTCCTCACGCGATTTCACTGGAAACGAATTGGTCGAACCTTAGTTATGCTACGGCTTAACATTACTAGGGTCTTCACAGGGTCACTTACTGACGATGAGGTATGGATATAAGACAGGAAATCACATGACGTTATTCTTGTTTTAATGAAGCAATTCCAGGATGGCGGAAGTAGTGAGCGTGGAAGCGTAGAATCATTATTCGTGAAGTGTATGCCGAGAAACAGGAAGTGGTTGTGACGATTCACCCAAATGGTGTGGCCTGCCCACTGCACTTCACGACTCGATCAATAGTAGTCAGGTGCCGCCTTCGTGGATTACAAATAGCACCTAGGCATTGAAAGGGGTTGAACCCATTCACAAAATGAGTTTCACCCAGAACCATACAACAAGTAAAACTCAGTCGTGGGTGATATCTTTAACGCCTTTCTTCGCCCTTTTTTGTAGCTATAAGTGCACTTAAGTGACAGTGTTTCCTCTCAGGCAAAAACGTGCGGATGGTGCGGATATGCAAACCAGCAATAAGCTTTCAATCACTTCCGTGACACACTGGGCATTTACAGTTTTGCATGTGGACTCGCGCAGCGTTCCTTAGTGAATGGCAATCGACCGGCAATGCCCTCGCATCTAAAACGCTAACCTTTTCACGATGCATCCACAGCTCTCGTGCTCAGGCTGCCACTCTTACAACCAGGGCATGAACACCGAAAATATGCGCGCATTAATGATTTTTAAAATGTTTATCGCATAATCAACTATCTTTTTACTAAAAGGGTGCTATTTATTTTATGGATGATAAAAGAGGAGCTCACTTTTAGGATGGAAATTGATGGACGGGTTCCTTTTGCTGATATCCATAAGCAAACTTCACCACAAAAGGCTTCTAAGAGCTTTCTACGGCTTCGCAGAAAGAGCCATTTTTTAATCAAACTACACAACTTGAGTAACCCTTGTACACACATTGCACAGGGTAATGTGTACTTAGTACTCTTCTTTGGTGCGGTTTGTAGTGAAACATTTTCTTCACGGTATAAAATGTGAACAGAACTTTTTGGTTATCTTAACTGCGAATATCTCCAATTTTTTTGTGGACATTGTATAAGTGTGAGGGCCAAAGGAATAGCCTTTTTAAATACATAAATACCTGAAAAATTATAATTCAGGATGTCCAACTACCAAGTGAATTCGAAATTAGTCGAATGTTCCCGAGGAAGATCGTCATTGCTGACATAAATTACACCTTCAAGACGCTCTACGGCTTCAGGTATACGATTCTGACAGACCTCAGAACTCACGAACCCTCTAAAACTGAGCCGACACAAACCAAATCATATCATTGCTTCCAAAACTATGAGCATACATGGTCACAGAATTTAAACACATATTCAATACCTAAGAGACGTTGATAGTGTTGTCGTCGTTTGACACACTGTTGTTATGGAGAGAATCAAATGTATGTCATGGTATAACAATGAGTGTGTTTTCGGTTTGACCAGTGTTCATTCAGAGTACCCAAGGCATTCACGGTTATTGTGGTTTCGATTTTTTAGTTTCTTTTGACAAACAGATCTTAATGTACTTAAACGATATTTCCAAAGCTTTCCATGTATATACTGTGAGATGTGGAAACAAAGTAAACATTTCAAAATGACAATTCGTGCAAGAAGTTTGCAGTCTTGCTGGATTGTCGAACTTTGTTTCGACGTTCCTCTGGAGTGTGAACTGTACTAGATACTGCAAAGTCAGCATGGCCGGCCTTGGTTGTATCCGAATGGTGGAGAATATCCAGGTGTTGTTCAAAAAAGGTTGGAATAATGGCGCTTAAGTTTGCTTAATTTCACGAGACCTTTTTTCACCGGGTATATACCGGGTTAACTTTTTTCAGTATGTGCTATATACTCTGCATGTCGCAACTAACAATGGTTAGCCTAACCAGAATGTCAGCTTCAACTTCCTCAGTGTGGTGCAGCGACAGAGCTCTCGGACGTTAATTGCTCTTGATATCCATGGCAACCATTATATCTTTACAACGTCTAACACAGTTGGTTTGTCTGAGAGAGCAGGGTCATCATGAGTGTCAAATGATGGGGAGGTCACCAGGGCTCCGGTAACGTTGTCTTATCTCTGCGATCTGTCAGATCTGGTGACCACAGCAGGACAAAAGTACTCGACATAGTCTGTGTGAACAACCTGTCAGAGAGTTCACGTGACTGACTTTAATGATGCGCTTCACATGAACGGACACTGCACTGCAGTAATGAGTTACACCCAACTGCGTTATAGTCTGTTTTCTTTAACGATAGATACAATGTTCAACTGTGCAATTAGTCGATAATGACGAACCAGAATCGTGAGGTTTCTATCAAAAGGGTCGTTTTTATTATACTATCCACAAAAAGAAACGCATAGGTGTTTTGTTTTATTTTAAAATGAAATAAATACATTTTGTCTTCATTTCATGTGTTTTAATATTGTTAATAGTCACAGTTAGCACACATTTTATTCCTCAAAACATTTCTTGGTTGAAAATGTTGAGTTTGGAGGCCGTTTTTGGAAGAAGTAAAAAATACAGCACCACACTGCATCACGTGCAGTCTTACACGCCGAACTTACGCATGGAAAGCATGCAGTGTGTGACTATAAAACCGCAACTTCGGGCCGGAAATCGGCGTCTTTCAAGTGGTGTTTTCAAGCTGATTCAACATGCCACGTCCTGACACTGTCACAAGAAATATTGCCATTGGAAGACTTCAAGCTGGGGAGTCCCAATCGTCCATTTCTAGGCGTCTACACGTCAGCCAGAGCACGATTTCACGGCTTGCTGCCCGCTACAACAATACTGGGACAACAAATGACCGTCGGCGTTCAGGTCGACCACGTGTCACTACAGCAGCCCAAGATCGCTACATAAGGGTCCTCCATGTGCGTGACCGTTGTGCTACAGCTGAAAGCACAGCAGCCAGCATACCGGGACTGAGGAGGATATCAGGTAAGACAGTGCGGAACAGGCTGAGGGAACATGGACTGAGAGCCAGGAGGCCCTATGTTGGGATCGTGCTGCGTCCTCACCATCGCGCCAATCGCCTCCGATGGTGTAACAACGTGACTGCATGGAATCTACGCAACTGGCGACGCATTTGGTTCAGTGATGAGTCCAGATTCCTATTGCAGAGACGTGATGGTAGAAACCGGGTTTACAGACGTGCTCACGAACGTTATACCCCTAACTGCGTACGCCAAGTGGACAGATTTGGTGGAGGGAGTGTGATGATGTGGGCAGCAATATGGTATACTGGTCGTACAAATCTTGTCCACGTTCAGGGAAATCTTACGGCCGTACGCTACCGAGACACCATCCTGCAGACACATCTCTTACCTGTCATTGACGTTCAGCGGGAGTTGTTCCAGCAGGACAACGCCAGACCGCACACGGCACGTGTCACAAGGGACTTCCTCGCCGAAAACAATGTAAATGTGCTACCCTGGCCGTCCCGTTCCCCGGATCTTAACCCAATTGAGCATCTGTGGGATGAACTTGATCGACGTCTACGCCAACGTCAACCTCAACCCCAAACGCTTCAAGAGCAAGTTGCATGTTTGCAGGAGGAGTGGCAGAACATTCCCCAGACCTCTATCCAGCGTCTCATCCAGTCCATGACAAGGCGTGTCAGAACTGTTATTCGTGCCCGTGGTGGTCACAACAGATACTGACATTCCACTCAAGTGGGAGACTCATTGTGAGTGTCTTACCTCAAGTTGATGGCCTTGTTGTCTAGATATGGACCCTTCCTTAATCTGTGTAAAAAAATATTTGCAGAATAGCAATTCTTATTTAGTTATGCATAATTGAAAAGACTGCATCACCTCCGCAAAAAACCGGGTTATGCATTTCTTTTTTTGGATAGTATACATTGATCGGCTCCAAATAAAATGTGACTCGCTATCAGAGAAATTTACAGTTTTACTTGTTTCATATCATAGTTGTACTAGTCATATATCCAGCATGTGCTTATTTATTTCATTTAATTGGTGGTTTTACAACGCCAGTCAGGTGGAGTTACAGGTGGAGGAGATAGGAAAACGCATGGAGGAAACCTTTGCAGGTGATGATGACGGTGAATGTTTGGATGACGGTGCATATGGCCAGTTACATGCAGGGGATGATGATGGTGAATGTTTGGATGAAGGGTGCATATAGCCAGTTATATGTCGGTGATGATGATGATTTTTCTTGAAACACGAGTTCAATTGGCTATCTAAGTGATGATGATGATAATTATGATGACGGTGACGATGATGGCAACGATGACGCCGCAGATGATGACGATGACGACGATGATGACGACGACGATGATGATGATGGTGGTGGTGGTGGTGGTGGTGGTGGTGGTGGTGGTGGTGGTGGTGGAGGTGGTGATGGTGGTGGTGATGATGATGATGATGATTGCTTTGATGATTAATCCATTGATCAGCAAGGTCAGTTCGGCCATCTAGATTATGAGAACGATGATTGTTTGGATAATAGGATCAGTATCAATAATGTCGAAAGGCGCTACCGTCGCCACTTTTCTAAATGACTTCATTTTTTTCACTGTAATGGTCAAAAACATTTGCGGTTGAAAAGCAACTTTTCACAACCATTGTACTCATGCAGAGTACAAAACGCCTTAGCCGAAGAAACAAAGTAATATATTCTTATTGCCAGGACCATCAGACGTGGGCGTATTGTTTGTTAAATGTGATGACAGCACAGCATTCCGAGTATTTCTAGACCAGGGACGCCTAATAAACTGCAATTAAGAGCACTGTATTTTTACCTAGTGCGGCTTACGCCACGGTGCCAAGGGGAGTGTAATTTGCTGTCAACTTGTTTGTCCATGCACATGGACAGTAAGAATAAAACCCTAACCTAGTTAAATTAATTCCTAATAAGGCCATATTTCACCGGTTACGTGTGACCATTTGACAGCTCTGGTTTTACTCTCTATGTTGTACGTCTACTTATATTATACCTAATATTCCTTTGGTGAGAAATTACTCTGTTCTCTAAAATTGATTTTGGGAGAAGCTGTACGCAGGCTATTTACACATTTATACCTCTCGAGGAGTGTGTAATGCTTTTGGACACGCCCCGATAAAACGCTTATGGAATTGTCTTGGGAATGCTGTTTTCAGCTACCCTTTAAAGAAATTGTTGGAGAGATTTAGCGACTTAACTATTTGTCATATATGTATATCAATAAATACGACCTGTTGGCTGCTTTAGGTCTGTCTTGTCAGCTTAAACTACCATTCTGACTGACGCGAGTTACTTAATAATCCATCAAATATTCTGTTACAAGTTTCATTCCAAGCATACCTTTGATATTTCTATATGCTAACGAATATCTTGCTGAGAAAGTCTTTCTTTCTCATTTCTCGTGATGATGGATAAATCTCCTCAGATCTCCAGCCTTTCTTAAATTTATTGTGAACACTAACTTAACATTGATCTATCGGAAGTGTATTGCCCACGAGGCTCTGGATCACCTTCACTGACTTGGGGTTTTATTTCAAATACCATTAGGTAAATAGTAGCCGAATTATTATAACAGCAAACAAAGATATATCCTTTGTGTATAAGACTTAGCCTCGCTGTCACAAATATTTGCTTAGTTTGATAAGTTTTCTCTTTCAAACTCTCTATCGACTGGCTTGTTCGCCGTTATCCACCCTTTTCAGAATAGCTATTATTGCTTTAAGAACATGGAACGTCCAATGGTTGCAGGCTAGAATAATTAGCAAATAAATTCCCATCGCTTTTCCATGCTCTTAATAATATGAATTTGTATTTTATTGACGTATGGTCCGTTATCAATTCTTGACGAGACAAAAAATGTACGTATGCATGATCGTATTTTTTTCGTTCTCTGCAGTATGTCCATGGAATTTCCTTTTTTTCTGAAACACATTTCACAAAGCATTGAAGACTTAACACTAGCTGTGACAGAAATACTAGTAGTTGCAATGATATGAAAAAGTAGCAGAAATCTTACAATCATCGCTATTTTATTATTACATCGAATATTGATTTATGCCTCTTAGAACCAGTCTCTTTATCAGATGCACTTTGCATGTCTTAAATGCTTTACTTATTATATGTAAATACGCAATAACGAGAATGACAAATAATCAGGAGCAATTATATTGCATTTGCATAACTTGATAAGTCTTTGAATGTCTTCATGCAGAAAAGATTTGGGGTTATAAATCACAAATTACCCATGTAGTTAGTGATAAACAAACACATAGGAAACCTTTGAAATATGTTAAGGTTTAAATATGCACGAATTGTTTTAACAAAATAAATCTTTTCTGGACAGACTTTAATAAAAGTTTCATACTTGTGACTTAATCCTACAGATTGGGAAAGATCACGAGTTTCAAAATAATTCATTACAAATAGTTAATATCAGCTGAATGCAATGACTGAACGATGAAGTATTTAATCATTATTGATTTTATATATTAGTTAAAGGTACAAAATCAGAAGGGAGATCCTACTACATATTCCTCAGTCCACATTTGCTTTGCAACGAGGATGTTTACACCTACCTCACTCGAAACAAACCCTTTTTCTTCGAATTCATTAAGACTGGTAATAATGACCTGAGAGTGTTCTTGATCCCTACAGGGGTCTATAGTTAGCAAAGTCTGGACGGATTGATAGGCTTCTTTGGGACTGTGCAATTTTCTAATTGTTATGCAGGTTACTTCATTTTTACTTGCTTGTCAAGTCCCTTTACGTTGGTTACTAGAGATAGTGCTTGCCAGAGTCCGGTGACTAGTTACATCCACCTTTCTCCATCTATATAACTGCGCCTGACAACACTTAACCGTTAGAATCTAATTTCTAGAGTTACCTGCTGGTTACAGTCCAATAACGCCTATAGCTGTCGGCCAGTTAAGAGTCCTCTTATACACACAACTGCTAGTTAAAATTCTGTTTCTCTGAAAGTTATGAGTTAGAGTCTCCCACGTGTTAGCATTTCAGTGAACTTGAGATGTCTTATTTCAATGTTAGAAATGGTATCAGATTAGCTGGGTCACATAAAGAAAAATAAGAAGAGCAGATCGCTTTTTGATGTGAAAAGAATTTCAGTTGAAACTAAAAGCATCGCACAATGGCGACTTTCTTCATGTTAAGAAAGTACGATAACACGGGGTTTGTATCGTCAACATTTATTTTTTCACATCTGAATTACACCGTGATTAAACGCATGATTTAAAAGTTTAGATTAAGAACAAGCAGACTGAAGTTATATGTAACGTCTATAGACGGCATCAATCTTACATCTCAGCACTCCTGTTAATTTGCCATGGCAGGTTGCAGGCAACGATTTTTTTTTTTCATACACAGTTTTAGTTTCTGTTCGCATGTTCAGAACGGCATGTGAAAGCATGCATTTTGAAATCTTTAGAAAACTGATAGTGTCCACGCAGCTTTATACCACGAGAATCCCTCATCCGGACAGTCCTTGGGGAGTCTGAATGAAATATCGAGAGCCTCGCTTCCCGTATCCGCCTACTTCTTGCCGGAAACAGCTATGTATATGTAAGCTTTTACCCAATAAGTGCCAGTGACTGTAAGAAATCTTGAACATGGAGTCCAGTGCATTCTTTGAAATATTAGATTTAATACAGTCTGGTGCTACTTACTGCCATACTTCTCTCACAGTATTGTGTGAACATATGAATAGAGATTGCTAGAAAATGGGTTTACTCGTTAATCAGCCGTACCGATTCTTTTTGAACAGCCATTACGGAAACCACATAGCTGGAATCCTTAAAGTTTAGCTCGCAGTTGGTAAATGGCATATTTCGCACCTACCTTGGGTCTCCTGAGAAACGCCTACTTCCAGATATACAGTCTGGCCTATTCGGTGGTGATGACAAATGATTCTGCGCCGACTTGATTGCCACTAATGGCTAATTATTCTGAGCTGAGAACTAAGTACAACGCATTCTCCCTGTGGTGTGAAGTTCAGTGTATCATACAACCTCGTTTTATTCTAGGCGACGTTAATGCCCTATTGCACAGCTCACGGTGTGGTTTTTATTGTCCAGTTGCAAACATCAGAGAATTAATGTATCTCAGGGTTACTTAGAAGTTCATGAAAGGCCTGTGTTCATAAAGGACCAACATAATATACCTCTCTGGTATATTTTGGTATTAATATGGTGGTTGTGCGAGGACTCATATCCATAACCATGAAGATATACCAAGATATATATATATATATATATATATATATATATATATATATATATATATATATATATATATATATATATATATATATATATATATATCCTTTTAATCTCATTTAATAAGAAAACATTCAGTCTGATCTTTTGGTATCTCGTAAAGCATTGCTTATACGTTCTTAATTGACATCCCTTATATGTTATAGGATAAATCACATGAAGTATGGATAATAACGATTTCCGTCTTTGCATGTTTTCTTTCTGTTTTGTATGATTTCTTTCCGTTTGACGTGCATTAAGAAGCCAATACACTTCGTAATTCAACATTTGGAGTATTTTGCCTGCCATTCATGTCTGTGTTTTGGAACATCGAAAGTAAAGTTCAAACACACCGGTTTGGATTTTCCATTGTTCTGACTAGAGGAGTGAGCGAGTGCATGCTTAGGGTTTAACGTCGTACTTAACAATTTTTCAGTCATATGACAACGAAGAGTCCATTAGAGTGCATGTACGTGTAATGTGCCTTCTTGTGGTAGGACGGATTTCCACCGCTCTTTTATCTAGAGCTGCTTCACTGAGACGAGTGCATGCTTAGGGTTTAACGTCGTACTTAACAATTTTTCAGTCATATGACAACGAAGAGTCCATTAGAGTGCATGTACGTGTAATGTGCCTTCTTGTGGTAGGACGGATTTCCACCGCTCTTTTATCTAGAGCTGCTTCACTGAGACGACTTACCGAAGGCAAGCCCCACCAGGACATTCTGGCGGATATGACTTATATTTCAAACCTGCATGACGCGGCCACATGCCCTAATGTACATTGAACTGAGACCTAGGGTTAACCTGAAGCTGCTTTGAACGAGGTGGTCTAAACGGATGGTCATTTTAATTAACAGTTTGAGATTATCGTCTCAGCATTTCCTACTTTCTGCGCTATAACTCCCGTTAAATGCTTTCAAATGACCTCGGGCATCCTGGCAACGGCTTTAGTCAGTCGATTCCCTTCTCGATTCATCATTACATGTGAGTCTTAATTCCCTTTCACAATTTTTGAACGGCTAATCTTGAAAGAAGAGTTGACATAGAAATTATCAGTTGTTTTGGGACATGTGGATTGACTTACATTAAAATTGTCTGTAGTACACAAGAACTAAGATTCGTATTAGCCATCACTAAGATATTTGTGTATGCGGCTTATTCATAGGGGTTTAATATTTATTTGTTTTGCGTACTTAAGTCAACGTTAACCACATTAAAAGAGCAATATTCTAATATATTTCATATTCGTATTGGCTTCGTGCATTTGGAAATTGTAATTAGGACAACAGTGCGTATGACTTGAACTTTCCCACCATGTATCATCAATAGTCGTCGTTTCATATCACCTAAACATTGTACAATTTCCACAGTGCTATAATTAACGCGGGTGACAACCACAGTAATTATCTTCTGGCAACTAAATTTGATCTCTCCGGCTGTGAAGGTGTGGGTGAAATGCACCAGCACCTGTCAGGTACGTAACGTTATCGTATATCATAAAGGTGAGGTAGTAGTATCATTAGGGTTCGACTAACCACAGGCCCAGATCCCTGATTTCTCCACTATGACAGACTACAGCATGGAGAGTAAAAACCAGAGCAGCGACGACAGTGTGATAGTTGGAAAATGGTCTCATGTAAACAGTGAAATCCGTCCTCATAAAATTACCTCACAAGGGAGTTCATTCTAATTGTTCGTGTAAATTGCTTAAATAGTAGTATCTCATGATTTCCATTAGCACCATGGGTTAAGTAGAATTAGGGGGGGGGGGGGGGGTGTAAAGATAATAGCAGTATATTTGAGGTCACTGGTTTAGAATTACTCACAATCCTGTGTTATCGTCACATTTGAGAAACAATGCAAAGAGACCAGGCCACGGTTACAAGAATCCTCATCTGAGCAACGCCCAGGGTCTGTGTAGAGACCGGACCGCAACAGGATAAATTCTTTTCCTATATTTTAACATTAATCAAGTGCAAAATACTACACCTGCTCTGATGTATGAATGATGGTAGTTCCATGACTCATACCCATAGACAGGAATAAATATATTATGACTTCAAATGCCCTTTGATAAAAATAAAATAGAACAAGCACCCATTTTTATCTTTCACTATCTTACAAAGTCAAACACACTGACATTTATCTAAAGGTGGTATTTTGTCAACATCTTTTACCATACTACTAATACACCCCAGTTACACTTTAACATTTTATATTTTCCATACATGTTTGCATGTACCCGTCACATCTGTTCTGTTACAATAAAAACGAGGTTAAGCAGCAAGTACAGAACAGTTATTGTATTTCAAAATTCGGATAACAATTTCCGATTTTCTTCTCTGTTTTGCGGAGTGCCGCAAATTAAACTTCAAACACAATTGTTTGAATTCGTTTTTGTACTGAACTTACCATTAAAAACCAATACATGAATGAATACATTTAATCAAGCAATATCGGAGGAAATACGCTCCTAACAGTAAAATGTAGGCCATCAACAGCGAAAGGAGCTGTAGAATAATGAAATGGCTGGTTCCGAATTATTACAATATGTTCTGATGATTCTATATACCTTCCGTCGAAGTTGCACCATCACGAAAGTATTTAACAGTATCTATTTATAATGGTGATTTGATAAATTACACGAGGGATTTAATTCCTATGGCAGTAGCTTGTACTCGGTTAATAAGGCCTTGGAAACGGTTAATAAAATGGTGATTTCATGATCGTGGGGCATCTCGACCAGGTTAATGGGGTACTATAACCCCAACCAGAGCGTACTTGCGGGTATGACCTATATTTCAAACTGGCATGAAGCGGCTTCGGGCCCTCATGTACAATCGTCTTGTAGGGTAGAACGTAAGATATTGTGAACCAAAGGCGATCGAAAGGGATGGTCAGTTCACTTAACAGTTTAAAAGTGCTACTTAAGCATTTCCTGCTTTCTGTGCTATAACTCCCGATGAAAGCTTTCCGCTTAACGGGGTAACGGCTTTAGCCAGCCGATTTGCGTTTCGCGGCTTTATTATACTGTTAGACATGTGCAGGGGGTGTTTTCAATTGACAAATTTTGAACGGATTATTCAAATCATGTAGAAAGAGTTTAAATGAAAATAGCCAGTTAACCTGATTCATGTAGATTATGTTATAAATATAATATATCTGTGGTATACATCAGAAGATCAAGACCATGTGTCCATGTCAAAACGCCTAGTAATTTAGGATTTGTAAGATTTCCTTGCATCACACGATGGTTTCTTTTGGGACCACTGTATTTTAATCCATCATCTCATGTGACTTTCCTCATCATATACCATCAATAGACAATGACATCAATAGTTACACCTACACTACTGATCTGCTAGAAACAGAATTTGATCCTTCCAGCCCTGAAGGTGGTGGACGGAGGGCATTAGCATCTGATAATTAGGTAGAGTGGTCGCATATATCATGCAGGTGAGGTGTGGTTGATGTTAGTTCTGATGTTTACTGATATTTGTCCAGTTGAACGTCGCCTTCTTCTCGAACCTCATCTGAGCAACACACAGGGTCTCTGTACAGACTGACTTGCTTCTCAGCTCGACTGCGCCGCACCAGCACAATCTCTTCTTCTTTCAGCAAAACTGTATCTCAGCTTGAGATCGCGGCTATCGATCATAGCAAAGCTCTCCCAAACCAATTTCAGGAGAACTTTAACAAAGGCTGGGCACTGCTGCCTCTCACATCACAGTCACTAAGGTGAAGGAGAGATCTGGGAATTCGCAGGAAGAGAACTTCAGTGAACCTAGCGTATCTGCAACGTGTAAACAGGTGAGTCTAAATGTATTGCTCATCTTCTTACGACTATTTTTCGAATTTGTCTTCTTACTAAACTGTAAATGTTAAGACTGAAACTTCGAGAATGTCAAGTTAAGATGAAAACTTCGAGGTTCTCAAGCCTAGTGTGATGTAAGCTTTGTTTCATCCGAATAAATATAGGGATACTAAATTTGGTGAGAACAATATTATAATTTACAACGGATAAGAACAACTGAAGATACGAATTATACACCACAAAGACATGCATGTTATTTTCAACAAATCCATTGTACAAACTCAGACAGTTCAATAAAACTAAATGCGTTGGATGTTGGTAATTTGGTCGGCTCGTCAGGACTTGAAAGCGCCAATACCAGATATTTATTACCATGGTTAATAGGTTTGCGTTGATGAACTCCAGAGAAATAATGATGGTAATAACTTCAGGTTGGTTTTCAAGGCGCAGAAGTACCGGCCCAGGTGAACAGCTCCAGGGTCATGGTTTGAATAGAGAACATTAGCTTAGGCAATTACGAACCTATATATCGTCCTATATGGCCGTCACATTACAAACAATAACTGCACTGCAGTGGTCTAAAGGGTTTTCGTATCTATGGGGGTGAAATAGCACTCTCTATATGTTATCCTAAAGTAGCATTTGTGCAGAGGTTCATTTTTTATGTTCCGTCGGCATTGTTGTAAGGACAAAAACACCATTACTCCCCGAAAAAAGCCGTGCTGACACTAGCGGAGCTTAAAGTCTACCGAGTTCTGGTTTTATGTACGTTTTTCTAATCAACACTCAATATTTATCAGTACTTCTAGCTGTACATTATTTAATTAATGAATAAAGACGCAATATGAGATGGGAATGTATGACGTATAAATCAATGTTTCTCAGACGCGTTTCTCAGAAGATAGTGTTTTGGCTTTTGTAAGGTTGAATTACCATCTTTCGGTATTGTCTTTCCATGTGCGAGTCGGTCAGAAAAGTGAAGCAGTGTTTGGGTGATAGACATGCCGACTTTAGTCTATTTCTTTTAGAGAGTTCACCTATATTCAGCTGTCTGTAATACTCTCTACCAAAATTACCTTCAGCCAGTCACACGTAACAACACTGATCTCTACTCACTCATATGTGTAAAGTTTACATTACGGAAAATGAAGTTAAAACATTTTTTTTAATTCATAATGTTAAAATCCATAAACTCGGTTTCGACGGCAAGTACCCATTGCCTCAAGTGACGTCATAATTATCTCACAACGATGTTTTGACGGAGGATGACACCAGTTACCTTAAACTGCTATGGATTTTACTGTAAACCCTGTTTCTGACACTGTGATACGTTTTAGTCAAATATAACCTTTATAAACTAATTTTATTTTATCTCTTGTAGAATATGATCTCACGGCTATATGGTTTTAAAGCTGGATGTTAGAAAATTTTGTTAAAAAAAAGAATGTAGTGTATTCGCTGAGGGTGTATTGTAGACTGTGTTTTTGCGCGGAGTTTTTTCTAACCGCATGTTGGTGCACTAATTGTAAAACAAATCACAGTTAGCGCGCTAGCACTGCGTAATGACCTAGGAGTCTCTCATCAATGCGGTCGCTGTGAGTTCAAGTCTAGCTCATATTGGCTTCCTCTCCGACCGTAAGTGGGAAGGTCTGTCAGCAACCTGCGGATGTTCGTCGGTTTCCCCGGGGCTCTGCCCGGTTTTCTCCCACCATAATGCTGGCCGCCGTCGTACAAGTGAAATATTCTTGAGTACGGCGTAAAACACCAATCAAATAAATAAGTAAAATAAAACAAATTACTCTCTTCGACCATTCCCCAGCGTGCCACTGTTTTTTTAATAATTATGACGTCACTCCATGCAATGAGTTCCTGGCGTCGAATCTAAGCTTATGCAGTTTAACATTATGAATTAGAAAAGATGTTTTAATTTCATTTCCTTTGCAAGAATGTGGACTTCCAGCATATCGATGTGCAGAGCTTGGGTTGTCATGTGTCCTGGCTAAAAGCAATTTTGGGAGCGGGTATGACTGATTTTACAGAGAGCTGAATATAGGCGACTCTCTTAAAGAAATAGACTATAGGAGAAACCGGGATCTTGTCAATCAAAAGATGTTTGTGAATGGCTGAAGGTTATTGCTGTCAGTCCTGCCCAGGGAACTCCCTGGCATCAATTCACAGCTCTAATAGCCCGATGCCTTAACCTCTCCTGTCACAGCGGGTAGCATAAGGCTCCGATGAATACAATCTCATCCATATTTTATACATTTGTACCCATGCTGTTCAGCGCTCTGACGTGCACATCTTCAATAATCTTAGACTGCTCGCTTTCCTTAACCATATCATTTGCTGGCCTAGTACGTGTTAATATGTTTTGACCGACTCCAAATCTCATAACATTATCTGTGATGATGATGATGATGATGATGATGATGATGACGACGACGACGACGACGACGACGACGACGACGACGACGATGGTGGTGGTGGTGGTGGTGGTGGTGGTGGTGGTGGTGGTGGTGGTGGTGGAGGTGGCGGCGGCGGTGGTGGTGATGGTGATGGTGGTGGTGGTGGTGGTGGTGGTGACGACGACGACGACGGCGATGACGATGATTTATTTTCACCACGGCTCCGTTATATACAAATTGCACACATATATGGTATTTAGCATATAATCATGACAAAATTACAGCAGTTATTGGCGATTACAACCTCCACTATTTCAGTAAAAGACAAACGTAGAATGAAAAGACTTATGTTTATTCAGATTTTTGTCATGTTATATAGGGTGTATGTAGTACGGAACGGTTGTTAGTTAATCTGTACCTGGTATACTACGCTCCAGTGTGCACGTACTTGTAAAAAGCTGTATATTACTATCCCATCTGTTTGGAACATCAGTCTAAATGGTTTAATGGATTCTTGGGACGGAATAAATTGTTCTTATTATTATCATTATCGTCATTATCATTCGCATCATTATCATTATCATCATTATCATCATTAATATTATTATCTCACTTTCCGGTTGTAAATCTTGTTCGGACGATACAAGATGTGTTAATTAGGCTTACCTGTTATCGTCGAGTATGTCTTAACCTCAGGTAGTTAATGTGTGACATTATCACGTTCTCCATGTTGACAAAAGGACAGCGACATGTTCACCCGAAAGTCTCTATTGTCTTTGGTGAAATGAAGCTTAAAACGCGTCTGCGTCTTTGCCTTTGGCTAGGAAGCCTCACGGCTAGTCCAAGTCTTATTTGATTGCTCCTAGTCTCATCTCCAAAGCCGGTAACTGGATAGTAAGAAGATGCCAGGATTTCTGGCTAATGTGTTTGGTCTGACGGCTGCTTGTCTGACTATATGAGGTGACCTTTACGACAGTTCTAATAACTTTACTACAAGCTACGCACCTACATATTTTATGGTCCCTTGGAGTTTCGGCGAACCTTAGCGTCAGTTTGACATTCACATTGAAAACCGCAAAGTAGAATTGCAGTGGTTATACGTACGATACTAACACGCACCACAGACTAAACAAAAGAATTCAGCATTTCTGATCCCCAAATATATTAGATAGCTGGCAGATTAAATTTCTATCAATGTCTGAATAAAATTTCTTAAATGAGGGTTGGTGCTCCAACCTCTCTTTTGTTACATTATCAGTTCGTCATCCCTTCCATCAGAGGTCAACGTGCGCATGCTCAGGCAAGGAACTATGGTTATTTAAGGGAAATGAGAGAACAGTAGCAATCAGTCTACGTGTGCTAATATGTATTCGTATATCAGTCGTCAAGAATAATTGAGAAACCAGATCAATAATCGCTACACCGATTACCAAAACAAGCGGTCTAACACAAGCCACACAAGAACTAAGAAGCTCACTTCAGTTCCATGGAATTGTGATTAACGTTTACATGTCCCGTCTAATCACGCTAATGCCTTCGTTTACCAGCATGCATGCGTACTGTGTACATTATTTACTTACCAGAAGGTTTCATCATGCTCACTTTTTCGTGATTTCGTCATTGGCTTCTTTGTAAAACAATAAGGAGAATTCAACAATGCTGCCATTTAAATGGAAAAGAAACCTTCTCAATTACCAGACACTATAAATATATATATATATTACTTGATTTAAAGAAAATTATACAGGTTGTCCAGTTGGTACATCTAACTTGGTTTACTATACAAAGACCATAACGCTTTCCTGCCAGGGATAGATTCAGTTCTCATATTGTTAATTATAATTATTGGATAAAAATATAGCGAAGAGCCCTCCTTAAGGTGTGCAAAACTGCCCCACAAAACAGAGTAGGCCTCAGAATGTACCTCTTGAGTCCACATTTGTTGTAATACTATTTAGGCAATATGGAGATTGGAATATTTAATACACAACTTGGTTACAAAAAATATTCAGACGGCATAATTCCGGCTGTGACTTAGGTTTCTAACAAAATAGGAAGCCATGATCGACTTTGTTTACACGCACACATTTATCCGTTCAACCGGCACAGTTTTAAACATTTCCGCAAAACATATAAGGCTGGGTCTACGCTTCTGTATTGGCCATTTAGGGGAATCTCAATTATCTTTGTTTCTTGAAATTCTAAAGGTCCGGAAAAAACATCTCTCAGCGGTAAATTAGATTATTCTGTGGACAAATACCCAGACTGACAGTGCTTAAGTTTCATTGGTTTTCAAGTGGCTTGTTAAAAGAGTGTACTTTCCAATACCATCGATTTCTTTCGACGAACAGAAAACAGTAAGTGGTTCCGGATGGTATAGCGGCGACTGGGTGGTGGGCGATCTAACTCAATTGCCTCTGAAATCAACAGTCGTAAGTCAGTAAGCGGTGGATTGTCAGGTTTATCTAAGTGCGTCTCTGTCTTACACAGCTTCCAATCCAGCTGATTTAGTTCCTAGTTTTCAGGAGCCTTCGTGGCCATACCGACAGTGACAGATTTCGATCAGTGCTTTCACTAGTGTGTAAAACTATGTAAAACCCTTGCATTTTATGTCAGTTCTATATATTTTGAAAAATAATAAACACAGCGACACCTGGTATATCGATTACTGTAATAAAAGACTTAAAGGGTACAGAGTAAAGCCTGTACCATATGAACTAACATGCTGTTAAACGTTGACAATGCATCTGTGCTTACTCACATTGAACAAGATAGTCCGTTAAGATGTCGAGTCTCAGGAATTATTCTGTCTTTTCTACGACGTCAATAAGCATGGAATTACAGTGTGCTTATTAAAATTGCTCTGAGAGACACTACAATTCCTGACTAAACATAACGGTCTTTAAAAAAAATTTAAAATTTATAAAATGGTAACGATAGTGGAGCCCATAACCGCAGCATCCTGTACAACCCTAATAAGCCTACATTTTAACCCATTGATCTGTTATTTCCTTTTGCCCTAAAACCTGTTTACTCATCAAGAACAGTAACACAGTCATAGTTTATATTACTAATGCTATAACTCTTGAAACGTAGGTTGTAATCTTATCTGTCAAATGCCATTCACGCCATAGAAGCTTTGGTGAAAGAAATTGGTCTGTCCAGACTCGATTTGGTCATCGGTTTCATCAGAAGATGAAGTATGTATTGATTTGGACGACTCGAAAAATCGTTAGCGTCTTTTTATAGAATGATTCCGGCCGCTGAAGATGTTTTATACTGGGCCTAAATCTTCTACTCTGGTCTGGAAAAACATCTTGAGACATCGTAAACAGTGGTGTGAAGAAACTCTGACACAGATGACGAACGGTGAGCAAACAGACCGGGTTGCAGGTAAAACAAACCTAGACAGCTGGTAGACAGAGTTCGATGATAACAACGGGGAAGATGTGCTGCTTCCGTGGTCATGTCATCCGGCCTGAGCGAGATCACTCATCGATCTGATAAAAGACCACAAGGTCCCGCAGTCCACCACAACTCTTTACAAGTAACGCTGTCTGTCTATCAACAAAGGTCACGCTGCTCGCATCAGTTGTCAGACATATATAGTTCACTATCAAATGACAGAAATAAATGGCTTGTTACAATACCTTTAAACCTTAAGCCCATAGAACTCTTCTCAGCGAAGGACCATGTATAATGGACCGCCATGTGTTTAGGTCATGTACAAAACGTTAAGCGACCCCAACTGTTCATGTTCTGCAAACAGAGAAATTACATAGACTATGTTTTGTTATTCCGGAATAGTAAAGGACCTGGTACGGTAAGTCCGAGAACCGGCCCAAAATAGGTAAGATGACAAAGTGCAAATTTCAAAATTCCAGCAAAATTTTGTAAATTTCAGAGTCAGAAGTAGAAAACTTGGTTGAAGCAATCATGAAAGTCATAATGCCATAAAAGAGATGGTTGCTTAGTAATAACCCTCCGAAATTGCACCCTCGATCAAAAACACCAATTTTTCGTCAACGTTAAGCAACGTTAAGATCAACGTTAAGCAAAAAAATATTTTTACTGAAACCTCCATGTATGTAGTTCTACGTGCTGTCAAAGTTTCGTTTTGGTTAGCTTTTGTCTTCATATGTAAAACATAAACTTTATAATGTGATAAGGTTTGCCATATTTTAGCAAGTTTAAAATCTGTTTTTCTGCCATTGTCTATCAGACATCCTTCACAGTACAGTGGCCTAACGAAGTCGGGGCGGAATTGCATATCGGGTAAGAGTCCGAAATTTTTTTTGGTTTGGAATCATACTTTT